>NC_056747.1:198583642-198680619 GCF_019279795.1 Protopterus annectens
ATCTTTGTCCGAATCCAGACCAGTAATGAGTGGTGTGCCTCCGGGCTCTGTCCTGGGGCCCCTCCTGTTTGGCATATACTTCTCAGAAGTACAGGCAAACACTGAAGGGCTGTGGCTGACCAAGTTTGCGGACGACTGCAAACTGGGTGCTATAATAGAGTCTCCGGCCAACATGGATATCCTCCAGAAGGGCCTTAATGAGACTGATGCATGGTGTCAAAGCCATGGTTTCGAGCTAAATGCTAAAAAATGCATAGTAACCCCGTTTTGGAAAAAACAGAGTACTCGTGAACTACCACATAGGAGGTAACCCCCTGAAATCTGAAGAAGTAACCCCCTGAAATCTGAATAAGTAATAAGGGATCTAGGGACCCAAGTAGATGGTCAGCTTTCCTTTGATAACCATGTTGCCAAGGTGGTTAGAAAATCCTTCTATGTGACCCATCTGATCACAAAAGGGTTCGCATCAAGATCTAAGGATGTAGTGGTGCCCCTCTACTCTTTTCTCATCAGACCCATTATTGAGTACAATGCACCAATTGGAATGTACCTGGTTAGGCATCTCCAGCAGCTGGAGAGACCACAGAGGTACTTCACTAAGAGGATTACTGGCCTCAAACAGTTGCCCTATGCAAAATGATTGAAAAAACTAAGGCTTTTCTCTGTTGCATACCGCCTTCTCAGAGGCGATCTCTGTCTAACGTACAGACCCATGTCCAACCCAGAACTGTTGAACATGCTCCACCTTAGCAAAATAAAATCTACTCGAGCTACATGCTCTAGGGATATAAACCTTAGCACAACAATGAGTAGAACATGCTAGAGGGATAGATTCCTTTCGCAAAGACTTCCCTTGCTTATGGAACAAGTTCCCGATCTACATAAGACAGAGCTCCTCACTATCACTCTTCAAAATTAACCTTGACGAGTGGATGGGTAAGAAAGTTCACACCAGGGATCATACCAACAACTCTACTAGATAGGGGCCAAGGGTACTAGCTGCTAGATCAAGGGCCTAGGGAACTAACCAAAGGGGCGGTGAATACCGCACAACGTGGCTGGGCTAATGTATGCCTTCGAGCAGATAGCCCAGTACCTACCTATGAACCTATATATACCTAAGTCTAGGTGCATGTACACACACACACTATCCATATATAGTATACACACAGATACACAAGTGTAACAGTGACAAGATGAAATGCATTGTGGCCATTTGTTCTTTCATTACAATTTTAGCATTAAGTGGTCCCACAGAAGACGTCTATCTTTTAGGGTGGTAAAGAAGCAGGTTTTGTATAAAAGCACAATTACATGGTCAGTAATGATTGATCATTGTTATGGCTTGTCAGGGAAGCAGTATATGTATATTTGAGAAGCAAGTTCAAATATATTACTGAGGCCACAGTTTATTTCAGATTCTTCACAGTCAGATAACAAATAGACAGAGTTGGCTTATCTTTTCAGAAGTGATGCATTCCATTGGACATTGTCTGCAAAAGAAGTTGAGGGCTAGAGTTCTAGCAGCACAGTGAAGACGCAACACATTTAAAGAGTCCTCTTGTTTTATCATTATAATAATTTCACGTCTATCTAATGTAGATGTCTTTAGATTAACTTTACAGAAGACACTTTTTTAAAGAGGAGGCAAATACTGTTTTCATGAAATCATAAATATGTTTTGTAACTATAACATAAAAACTCAAATGCTATTTATTTGTCCCTGAAAGTGATGATGTTCTTCATTCCACATTGCTGCAGTCCTAACTATTGGGTAGTCCGCTGTCCAGTCGGCCCGAATACCAAAGTATATGGCTGACGTCGGTCAGGGCGCATTAGACTGACGTCAGCACGTCAGGGTACTAATGCGCATGACCGACGTCATATCCCCAGTCTTTTTTGCCGCATGGTCCGATGCAGAAGCAATTTTGCGAGTGCAGGTTGGCGTTCTGAAAGTTTCTGAAGCCAGAGTTTCAGACCGAATCAAAGTTGGCTAAGTACCCCGTTGGGGAATATTTTGTTTTTTTCTTGCCTCAGTATTTAACCGGATGTCAGAAAAAGTGAATAACTGTATTTCTTGTGGGAAACAGATACCTCATAGGGATTACCATACTTTGTGTATACCTTGTTTAGGGCCTGAGCACGACGTTGTTGGATGCCGCCTTGTGCTAGATTTAACAAACGCACTATTAAGAGAAGGTTAGACTGTGCCAGGTTAGTGTTTGGGAAGCGTTGTAATTATAAAATGCCGCCGGATGCTCCACGCCGCTTCGCTAAAACGCAAGGACAAAGCAGCAAAGTTTAGAGTGGAAGAACCGACAGTCCCAGACATCGGTTCTTTAGAGGGCTCAGTGGAGCCGGAGGTTTTGCCAGGTGTTTCTTTGGAGTCTCAGGGAGAGACTTTACTGTTACAGGATGTATCCTCTCAGGAAGTAGGCCAGGCTGAGGGGGCTTCTCAGGTGACTGTTCTTCCCTCTCTTCCTAAGGTGGTTAGAGCCTCCCCTTCTGTTTCCAAGGCTTCTTTGAGGGCAGGCCAAGTTTTGCTTCAGTGGGGGTTTCTCCTAGTGCTTCAGGGTCTTTGCCTAAGAAACATATGCTTAAAATGGCAGAGGATTTGATTACTATGATAAGGGGTTCTATGCCCCCTCCTGATAAGAGGCCTAGGGTGGAACCTGAGTTTGAGAGTTTTGAGCAATGCTCGGAGGCTTCTGAGTCTTCGGCTGAAGACTTGCAGGAGTACCCTCCTTATTCTGATTCTGATGTGGATGATTCTACTCCTTCAGCTTCTCCTCCTGAGGATTTTTCATTTTCAGAGACTCTGCATTCCATGAGGGAGCATTTTAAATGGGAAGGTCAAGATTTCTCTGATTCCAGGAAAAGGCTTAGGGAATTCTTGTTTTTACCCCAGCATAGGCCTTTAGCTATTCCTCCTGTTTTGAATGTAGTGGAAGATGTTTTTGCAGAGGCTTCCTGAATCCTGATTCTTTGCCTCCTGCCCCAGTTAAACCGGATAGGTATTATAGGGTGCCTGAAGCTCATAAGTATCTTTTAAGAGTCCTAGGGCAGACCCGAAACTGTCTCTCAGGGGCCTAAAGGTGTGAAGGCCTCAGTTGTTAAAAATCCTGTCCCTCCTGATAAAGAGGCAAGGGCTTTGGATAGATGGGGAAAGAAAGTGTATACTTCTTCCACTTTAGCCATGAGCGGCTTGAATTGTCATTTTCATATGTTAAAATATCAGAATTATCTTCTTTCACAGTTGAAATCTAAGGTGGATGCTCTGGCGGAAGGTATTGAGTGTAAAGAGTTGCAGGATTTAGTTCATGTGTCTGAACAGGTGGGTAAACATTCCTTGCAATGTGGTTTTGATGCTGTGCAGGCCTCCTCCAGGGTGGCTGCCACTGGTTCTGTTCTTCAGAGGCACGCCTGGTTGAGAGATCAGAATTTAGCTGAGCATGTTAAGACACGGATTTTGGATGCTCCTTTGCAGTCTGATGTGTTGTTTGGTTCGCCTGTAGAAGCAGTTTTGAAGAAAATGGAGGACAAGGCTAAGTCTATGCAAACTGTTAAAGATTTTTGCAGGTGCAGCCTCCAAATTTAGTAGAAATTGGCCTGCTAAGGGATGGACTTATCCTGCTTATGATTCCCAGTCTAGGGGTAGGTCTAGACGTGGTAGGGGCAGAGCTCAGGGTTCTTTAGGCCTAGGACAGGAGTTCCCCTGCTCAGACTTCTGGTGAGGGCAGGGTCAGTTCTTCGTAAGCAGACCCAATGACCTGCCTTTTCAGCTGCCAGTTCATTCTGCCTGGCAGCACCGATGGGAGGAAGGCTGTCTCTTTTCAAAGAAAATTGGGATTTAATTACCCAAGACAGATGGGTTCTGGATATCATTCACCACGGTTACAGGTTTTATTTCCATACCTTGCCTCCTTTCAAAGGCATGCCAGACATTCCTCCTCTACAAAGACAAGAGGCTCACAAGCAAATTTCTCTGTTACTCCAAATAGGGGCCATTCAGCCGGTTCCTGTGCCAGAAAGGGGCCTAGGATTTTATTCTCGCCTGTTCCTAGTACCGAAGAAGGGGAACACGTGGAGACCAATTTTGGATTTATCTATTCTCAACACTTTTCTGGACATTCCCAAATTCAAAATGTTGACGTTACAACAGCTTTTACCTCTGCTGGGCAAAGATCACTGGATGGTAACTTTAGATCTCAAGGAAGCTTACCTTCATGTGCCTATAAGACTAAGTTGCAGAAAGTATCTGCGTTTTCGAGCTGGAAATTCTCATTATCAGTTCTCTGCATTGCCCTTTGGCTTATCTACTGCGCCCAGAGTATTCACAAAGGTTCTGGCTCCAGTGATAGCTTACTTCAGGCTAAAAGGAATTCAAATCTATCCTTACTTGGACGATTGCCTGATTCTGGCTCAAGAAAAGGAAGACCTTCTACAGCATTTGGAATATGTCATAGCAGTGCTAAGATGCCTAGGGTATTCTGTGAACGAAATAAAGTCCAGTCTAGTACCCTCTCAAGACATGTGCTTTCTGGGTGTGAGACTGAATACAGCAGCCCAGATGGCCTTTTTAACCCCGGACAAACAAAAGAATCTTTCCAGTTACTTCCATCAACTATCTCTTCAGTCCGGGCTGACTGCAAGGACAGTCCTTCAAGCCTTAGGGTTCATGGCATCTTGATTCTGGTGCTTCCCAATGCCAAACTGCATATGAGGAAGCTACAATGGTATCTCAAAATGTATGGACACAGCACTGCCAGGATTTGGACACTGTCATTCAAATAATACCTTGCATTCAAAAGGAATTTTGGTGGTGGGCTCAGGAATGTCACCTAAACAAGGGACTCTCTGTGACCCGCCAGAGGCGAGTCAGATTCTAACGACAGATGCCTCAGACATTGCTTGGGGAGCTCATCTAAATGGAAAGTGGATACAAGACAAGTGGCCTGCCAGACTACAGCATCTACATATCAACATGAAGGAGATGTTAGCAGTCCAGTTTGCATTAATGGCTTTCAAGGAGTTACTTCTTCCAGGGCAGGTGTTGATTCTAACAGACAACACAACTGTCATGTGGTACATCAACAAACAAGGGGAACACATTCTTACCCATTGTGCAGGCAAGCAATGATTTTATGGGAGACTGCGCCAGCTTGCAACTAACTCTTCAGGCAAGGTTTCTGCCGAGCACAGAACTCCTTAGCAGATGTGTTAAGCAGACAAATCATGGATCCCCACGAGTGGAAACTGGATCTTCATGTATTTCAAAAGTTGACAGTGTCCTGGGGAACTCCAGACATAGATCTGTTCGCTTCTCCACTAAACCACCAGCTGCCAAAGTTTTGCACAAAGAGGTTTCATCACACAGCCTGGAAAGTGGATGCTCTTTCTTTCAGTTGGAAAAATCTTCATGTGTATGCGTTTCCACCTCTGCCTCTTCTTCCAAAGGTGCTTCTAAAGGTCAGACAAGACAAGCCAAGGATGATTTTAATAGCTCCAGATTGGCCTCGCAGCACTGGTACCCATTACTGAGGAGTCTGGTAAAGAAGCCTCCATGGCCTTTACCCTTGATTCCACACCTGTTGTCTCAGAGAGACGGTCACCTGCTCAATGTCAAGCTTCACTCTCTTCATCTAACAGCCTGGCATATTCTGTTTTGAAAGACAGCAGGTCTCAACTTCCTCAACAAGTTTTAAATGTGATTATGGAAGCCAGGAGACCTAGTACAAGGAAAGTGTACGCAGAAAAATGGAAGAGATTTTTATTTTGGAGTGCAGCAAACAATTTGGAGATTTCTGAGCCAAATTTGAGTGTGGCTCTTCAATATCTTACTGAGTTATTGGACAAAGGTTTGTCTTTCTCTTCCATTAAGATTCATGCTGCAGCAATTTCAGCTCACTATGATTGTGACCCACCGTTGTTTTCGCATCCTTTGTTCAAGCAATTTCTTAGAGGGGCAAAGAATATAAGACCCCCAATGAGAGCTCCTACTCCTGCTTGGGATCTCAATTTTGTGTTGGAGAAACTTACTCTACAACCTTTGAGCCTGCGGCTACTACTGAATTGAAATACTTGTCATGGAAGACTGCTTTTTTGTTGGCCATTACTTCTGCAAGAAGGGTTTCTGAGTTGCAGGCCCTTATGGCAGTGGAGCCTTTTTGATTTTTCATAAGGATAGAGTATCTTTACGCACTAATCCTTCCTTTATGCCTAAGGTGGTTTCTAGTGTGGCTTTAAACCAAACTATTCATTTGCCTACTTTTTATGCAGATCCCCAAAATAAAGGGGAAAAGATTTTGCACACTTTAGATGTACACAGGCAATTGCTATTATTTGAGCAGGACTAAGGATTTTAGGCAGTCTCAGCAGTTGTTTGTTTCTTTTGCTTTGAGTTCTCAGGGCAAGCCTGTGTCAAAACAAACTATTTCTAGATGGATTGGGTGTTGCATTACATTTTGTTATTCCCATCATGGCAAGGAGATTCCTGCTGGGATTAGGCCTCATTCCACTAGGGCTACTGCCACTTCAACAGCATTTCTGAGGGGGGTGGCAACTAAGGATATTTTGGAGGCAGCTACTTGGAGTTCAGTGCATACTTTCTCTAAGCATTATCACCTTCCTCTCTACTCTAAGTCTAGGGCTGGTTTTGCCACAGCTATTTTGCAAGGCATGTTGTCAGTTCCTGCATCCTTATGATTTGCCAGCCTCCCTTACCTCTGCTTTGGGATTCTACCCAATAGTTAGGACTGCAGCAATGTGGAATGAAGAACATAGTACAGTTTTGTACCTACCATAAATGTAGATGTTCGAGGATCCACATTGCTGCAGTCCAATTTACCCTCCCTCCTTCCCCTCTGTGTTTAGGGGTGGTGGTGTAGGTGAGGTTATTTTCTGCTAATTTTGTATATTTTGTACATATATTTTGGTGCAGGTATGTTGGGAGTTTTTGGTTTTTGGCCTTCTCTTTTCAGGGTCTTCTGACATCTGGGGCAAGAAAAGACTGAGGATATGACGTCGGTCATGCGCATTAGTACCCTGACGTGCTGACGTCAGTCTAATGCGCCCTGACCGACGTCAGCCATATACTTTGGTATTCGGGCCGACTGGACAGCGGACTACCCAATAGTTAGGACTGCAGCAATGTGGATCCTCGAACATCTACATTTATGGTAGGTACAAAACTGTACTTTTTACATCATTTGGGAAGAGGAGGCATTAATGAGAACTGTTGCTTGGCATTCAGAAATTCAACAAAAAGCTAAACTTTTAACAGCATTTTATAACTGAACGTTCTAATTTATTGTCTGAAATGTTTTACTTTAAAATTTCAGATTATTTCAGAGATTCCAGCTTGTATTGTAAGTCTATATGGCACTTGGTATCAGTCTGACAGGTTGTTATACTCTTTCCATTATTTTTTTACTTGGAGTAATGGAATGCAGCCCATGCCAAAAGTGTCACTATTGTGGTGTCATTACATCTCAAGTAAAATATCATAAGTGTATTGTTAGACAAAGCAAGGTTTCTGTTTGCCTTGTGAGATTGGACCTCACACTGTACACAATGAGCTGTCATGTCTTTCAAGACTGTAATGCTGTGATATCCTTGTGGGTGCAGTGGCAGTGTGTTTTGCACCTGAGTCTCCTGTTATAATTTCCTAACAATTATTATTATTACAAATCATCATAGGAGGACTGATGGATGGCCTCTTACATAGGTTGCAAATGTAGTTTCTCAGAATGTTTTTGATGTCCGTCTGGCATTATATGTGGTGTCAACTGGAGAGCGTTTAGCGTTTTGACCTCTGCTCAAAAGGTAAAGTGAAAGTTGCGTGCAAGTTGCCATTACACCAAAAGTCAGTCATAACTATTTTGTTAAACATTGAAGCATTTCTTTCACAGCCAATAGGGTGAAGCCTAAATTCCATGTTCTGACAGAGACAGTGTACTGCTCTGGATGTCAAGATTGAGATTCACTGAAATCTTTGGAAAGGGGTGGCATTTTTAGTTTGTTATATGGTCTGGTGTATTATTTAGAATTTTCTGATTAATATTTTCTATCATAGGGAGATATGCTCAGTTATGTTCTGGTAGTAAAAGCAGTATTTGAGAGGACTTTTGATGTCAATCTGGCATTTTACTTAGTTTTAAATGGGGGGAGTGTATGACATCTTAAAAGGTAGAGTGAAATAGTTTGCAGAGTGTATGTGCACAAAGCTGCTATTACAACAGAAGTAACAAATCCTACTTACTTCACCACAAAAGGTATCTGTTGCTGCATATGGGATGGTGCTTAAGTGCAGTTATGACAAGGCAGTGTGCCATTATGTGAATATATGCCCTAAGCTTTTCTTGTGGTCTTTTTTTACAGGGGAAATTATTAGGATTAGACTGCTGAAACTCCTCTGGGATATTCTTAAAAAAAAAGGGGGGGGGCAAATTAGTTCTGCTGCACTGCATTCTCACTTGTGCCACTCCAATGAGAGCTGTAGTTTAAAGCTTTTTTTTTTGGAAATAGTAGAAGTGGGGAAAAAGAAGTGGTAGACGTGTAAAAGAGTTTTTGTTGTATGAGGAATCGGTTTACATTTTGAAGTAGAACACTAAAGCCTTAATGGCCTTAATGTAGAGAGGAGTAAATAGAAATACTGATGTTCTTCGTGTTTCACTGTTGCAGTCATTTCATTTGGGTAATCTGCTTGCAGGTTGCCCTCAGTCTGCCTGATTAACAAAGTCTTGGGTCCTGCATCGGTTGTTGTCCCTTCTTCCATGACGTCAGGTCATCAGGGGTCTAAAACATGCAGCCGATGCCATTACATCAGTCTTTCTTGCCGTGCGGTGCCCGAAGCAGAAACAGTTCACAAGAGCCGGTCGACCGACTCCTGAAATTTTTGTTTTCGTGTTTCAGAACCAAAGTCTTCAACTAAAAGCTAAGTACCCCATTGGGGAAACTTTTTCTTGCTCCTTTCCGATGTCAGTAAAAGTTAATAATTGCATTACTTGTGGAAAGCAAATACCTCATAAAGATTTTCTTTCGTACTGTATTACTTGCCTAGGGCCTGACCACGACGTACCTTGCTGTCGGTTTTGTTCTTTATTTAATCAGCGCACTATACGTCGTCGGTATATTTTTGCCACTAAATATTTCGGTTCTCGATTTAATTTTCCAGAAATGTTGGTTAGCCATCAGACTACCGGGATTCCGAAAAAACACAAAGATAAAGACAGAGACAGGCCGCCGAGATCCAAAACTGCCGAAGATGCTTCTCTTAAGCCAGTCGCCAGTTCGCCGGTGCTCAGTGAGGCGCTTTCGCAGCCCCTGATACCCGCTACTTCTGATTCGCAGGCCTCTACTGAGATGCATTCGGAGTCCGGTAAGCTGCGAGATACTTGGTACCTGCGGATGTCTCTACCTTGGATTGGTCCGGAGCCGCTGTGCAGGCACTGGCTTCTGAGTGTGTATTCAGGCCTACGGACTTGCATATTACATGGACGCCTCCTTCATTACTAAGGCCTAAATCTCGATCCATGTCTAAAAAACTGACGCCCAAGCCACATGCTCAGGCCTCTATGCCAAAAAAAAAAAAAAAAAACAAATGATAAAAATGGCTGAAGATCTATTAACTCTAATCAGGGGTAGCCAACCCCCCCCCCCCCCAAGAGGCCTAGGTCTGAGCTTGATTACGAGTCTTCTGATCAGGTTTCGTTTTTTTCTGACTCTTCTGATGACCTAGATTTGTCCTTACCTACTTATGAGGATTCTGGTGCAGAGGACTCTATTCCCTCTGCTTTCCCTCCTGAGGATTTTTCTTTTGGGGAAACCTTACATATTCTAAGGGAGCATTTTCACTGGGAAAGTGAGGAATTTTCTGATTTCAAAAATTAGGCTTAGGGATTTCCTTCTCTTATCTCAGCATAGGCCTTTGGCTATTCTTCCTGTACTAGACATTGTTGATGATGCTTTCTCAGAATCCAGTTTGGCCCCTGATTCCCTGCTTCCTGGTCCCAGTAAACCTGACAGATACTACAGGGTCCCAGAGTCCCACAAGTTCTTTTTCAAAAATCCTATTGCAGATCCAGATACTATTTCACAGGGGCCCAAGGGCATTAAGGCTTCTACTGCTAAAAATCCTATCCCTTCTGATAGAGAGACTCCAGGGCGCTGGATAGATGGGGAAAAAAGGTTTATACTTCAGCAACTTTGGCAATTAGAGCTTTAAACTGCCAATTTCATATGTTAAAATATCAGCAACATGTTATTGGACTGCTTAAACAGAAAATTATGTTGATTCCTGAATGTGTTGAAAATAGACCTGCAGGATTTAATGCATTCTGTGGAACAAGTTGGAAAACGCACTTTGCAATGTGGTTTTGATTCTTTAGAGGCCTCTTGCAGGGCTGCTGTCTGGGTCTGTGCTTAGAAGGCATGCTTGGCTTAAGGAGCAGTCTTTGCCTGATCATGTTAAAGCTAAATTTTTGGATGCTCCTTTCAATCAGGACTGCCTGTTTGTCAACAAGGCTAAAGAAGTTCTCAAAAAGATGGAAGATAAAGTTAAATCTATGCAAACTGTTAAAGATTTTTTTACAAGTTCAGCCTCCTAGATTTAGAAGGCACTGGCCTTCTAAGAATTGGTCCTTTCCAGCTCCTTCCAGGTCTTCTCAAGCCAAACCCAGACACAGCAAAACCCCAGGTTTCGGTCCCAGGGGAATCACAGAACTAAGCAGTGGGGGGCCTCCACTTTCAAGTCTGGGAATAACAAGACGCCCCACTATGGTAAACTGTTTCAATGACTTCCTTTTTAAAATTTCCAAGCACTTATTTTCTGACTGCCCCTTTGGGGGGAAAGATTGCTCTTCGTGCAATAAACTGGGAACTCATTACCCAGGACAAATGGGTTTTAAATATAGTGTCCCAGGGATACAGATTTCACTTCCATACGTTGCCAATGCCAAGTAGGGGCCAGACCTACCCCAAATCAGTGGGCAGAGGCTCAAAAACAAGTACTTTCCCTCTTAAGCATGGGGACTATTCAGCTGGTACCAGAAGAGGAAAAGGGACAAGGTTTCTACTCCAGACTTTTCCTGGTACCCAGAAAAGACAAATCATGGCATCCAATCCTGAACCTGTCTACTCTAAACACCTTCCTGGAGATTCCAAAATTCAAGATGCTGACTCTTCACCAATTACTTCCTATGCCAGGCAAAAACGCCTGGTTGGCAATACTAGATTTAAAAGAAGCATACCTGCACATCCCAATCAGGGAATCTTGCAGAAGATAACCTATGCTTCAAAGCAGGCTACACGAACTATCAGTTCTCTCCACTGCCCTTTGGCTTATCTACTGTGCCCAGGGTATTCACAAAGTGCTTAGCTCCAGTTATTGCATTTTGCAGACAAAGAAGTATGCAAATATACCCATACCTGGATGATTGTCTAATTCAGGCAGAAAGCCAAGATATACTTTTGAATCATCTGGCATTTGTAGAAAGGGTTCTACCTTGTCTGGAGTACACCATAAACGAAAATAAATCACAGCTGGTACCCTGTCAACAAAGTACATTCCTGGGAGCAAGCTAGAATACAACTTCTCCGATGGCTTACCTCACGCCAGAAAAGCAAAGTCATTTGACAACCTATTTCAGACAAGTGGCCACAAAAACCCTGCTGTCTGCAAGACAAATCCTGCAAGCCTTGGGGTTCATGGCCTCCTGCATTCTTCTAATTCCATATGCAAGACCGCATATCAAGAAACTACAGTGGTATCTAAAAAGCCTATGGAGTCAACATTCTCACAGCCTAGAAACAATGGTTCCTATCATACCTTGCCTACGCCTAGAGTTCCTTTGATGGGCAGAGGCCTGTCACCAAAACAAGGGACTACCTTTGACACCACCCTCTGCCGCCCAAACCCTAACAGATTCATCAGACTATGCATGGGGGGGGGGGGGGGCTCACCTGGCAGGGAAGTGCATTCAGAGGAAAGGGAACCCAAGTCAAATGTACCTGCATATCAATCAAAAAGAAATGTTAGCTGTACAGAATGCTCTGACAGCCTTCAAGGACTACATTCTTCCAGGGCAACTAATGATAAAGGCGGACAACACCATGGTTATGTGGCACATAAACAAGCAGGGGGGTACACATTCCTACTCCCTCTACAGACTAGCCATGGCATTGTGGAACACAGCCTTGAGCTACCAAGTGCACCTACAAGCTCAATTCCTGCCAGGAAAATTAAATACGCTGGCAGACGGACTAAGCAGAAATCTCATGTACCCACACGAGTGGAAACTGGGACCAATGATTTTCAACATGTTGACAAGCGAATGGGGGAGCCCAGATATAGACCTGTTTGCCTGCCCCCAGAACTACCAATTGGACAAATTTTGCACAAGGACTTTCCACAAAAAAGCCTGGAAAGTGGATGCTCTGTCCTTCAGGTGGAAAAACCTATCAGTCTATGCCTTCCCCCCGCTGCCTTTGCTCTCCAAAGTACTACTAAAAATCAAACAGGACAAACCAAGGATGATTTTGATTGCTCCAGACTGGCCGTGCCAACACTGGTACCTCCTCCTGCACAGTGTGTCACTGTTACCTCCATGGCGCCTGCCTCAGATACCTTCCCTGCTGTCTCAGCAGGAGAATCAGATCCTGGACCCTCAGCTTCCAGCACTGAACCTTGCAGCCTGGCTAATTACTTAAACTCTCCCTTACCATCCATCAGCAAACCTGTGATGGATGTCATCTTAGAGGCAAGGAGGCCTAGTACTAGAAAATGTTATGCTGAAAAATGGAAAAGATTCTGTGCCTGGATCCAGTCTCAAGGGATGAGCACAGCAGCGCCCACTGTACCTCAGATTTTACAGTACTTGACTGAGATGCTTCACAAGGGCCTGTCTTTTTCCTCCATTAAAATCCACGCCTCAGCCATTTCAGCTCATTATAACACAGAACCTCCCCTCTTCTCTCATCCACTGCTCAAGCAGTACATCAGAGGGGCCAAACATTTGAGACCACCCAGGAGAGCTCCAACCCCAACCTGGGACCTTAACTTTGTATTGGAGAAACTCACTCTACCTCCTTTTGAGCCAGCTGCTACTGCAGACTTAAAATTTCTTTCTTGGAAAACAGCTTTCCTTTTAGCAATCACTTCAGCTAGAAGGGTATCTGAATTACAGGCCCTTATGGCAGTGGAGCCTTTCATCATCTTTCATGTGGACAGGGTGTCACTCAGAACCAATCCATTCTTCATGCCCAAGGTGGTATCCAGTGTGGCTCTTAGGTCAGTCCATTCATTTTCCAACCTTCTTTCCCAATCCACAGAACAAAGGGGAACGGATTCTGCATTCCTTGGATGTGCACAGACAACTTTGATTCTACTTGGACAGGACTAAACCTCAAAGAAAATCTGATCAACTGCTGGTAGCATTTGCTGCAGGGGCGGAGGGGAAGGCTATTTCAAAACAAACCATTTCTAAATGGATAAGCCATTGCATTCATTTCTGCTATAAGCACCGTGGAAAGCCTGTCCCCCCTAGGGATCAGACCTCACTCCACCAGGGCTGCATCTACTTCTACAGCCTTTCTCAGAGGTGTGCCTACCAGGGACATCCTAGAAGCTGCTTCCTGGGGTTTTGTACATACTTTCACAAAGCATTATCATTTGCCAATTTTCTCTAAATCCAGAGCTGGCTTTGCCAGTGCAGTCTTACAGGGCCTTATAGCTGGCCCTAATGCTATCTAAACTCCTCCTTCCAACCATAGCTTTGGGAATCTACCCAAATGTAATGACTGCAACAGTGAAACATGAAGAACATAGTACAGTTGTGTACACTTACCATAAATGTAGATGTTCCAGTGTATTCACTGTTGCAGTCCTGGATGTTCATCGTGCATACAGCTGCAGTAATCACAGATGGGTTTTCTGCCGTCAGGCGGGTCCTCGGTCGGCCGAATTCTAAAGTCTAGGTCCGGCGTCGATTGTTGTCACTTTCTTTCCTGACGTCAGTGCGGCAGGGGTATATAAGACACAGCCGACGCCATTTTCTTCAGTCTTGCACTTTTTTGGTAAAGCCTTTGATTATAAAATGTCGTCGGATACTCCGACTACCGTTTTGTCCAAAAAACGCAAGGACAAAGACCGACACGCGAGGTCCGCGGTCTTCACCGACACCACGCCAAAACCGGCTACACGTGGTCCGGTTCTCAGCGAGATGCCTACGCAGCCCCTGACTACCGACGACACTTCTTTGGCGGTGTCCTCTGTAACAGAGACCGCAGGTCCCTCGGCCCATTCCCAGACAACAACCACCGAAGCCACTGTGAGCGTTGAGCCTCCTAATGTGGACAGGTCCACTTCCACCCAGGGTGTCTTTAGACCCTCGTCTTCCTTTTCCATTAAGGCCTTTACTAAGTCCAAATCAGCCATGCATCCCAAGAGGCCTGTTACACAGGGCCCATCTCCAGGCCCCATGCCTAAAAAGCAGATGCTAAAAATGGCTGAGGATTTAATTACTCTTATCAGGGGTTCCCAACCCCCTCCAGACAAGAGACCCAGAGTGGAGGAAGCTTCTCCCTCTTCTGACCAGGACTCCATTTTTTCAGAACATTCTGATGAAGAGGAACACTCGTACTCCCTTTTGAAGATTCGGATGCTGAGCAGTCCATTCCTTCTGTATCTCCCCCAGAGGATTTTTCTTTTGGGGAAACCTTGCACACCTTGAGGGAACACTTCCATTGGGAAGGCCAAGACTTTTCTGATTCCAAGAAAAGACTTGGGGAATTTCTTTTGTTACCTCAGCACAGACCTCTGGCGATACCTCCTGTCTTGGACATAATTGATGATGTTTACTCGGAGGCTTGCCTAAATCCAGATTCCCTGCCTCCTGCCCCAGTCAAGCCTGATAGGTACTACAGAGTTCCTAACTCTCACCAATTTCTTTACAAAAGCCATAATGCTGACCCTGAAACCATTTCTCAAGGCCCCAAGGGAATGAAGGCCTCTACTGCTAAGAATCCACTACCTTCCGAAAGAGGGTCTAGATCCTTAGAAAGGTGGGGGAAAAAGGTATATACCTCGGCCACCCTAGCCATAAGGGGGCCTTAAATTGTCAATTCCATATGCTTAAGTATCAGCAGTTTCTGTTATCACAATTAAGAAATAAAATGTCTCAACCTGAACAACCAGATTTGAAGGAGTTGCAGGATATGATGCATAGTGCAGAACAAGTGGGTAAACACACCTTACAATGTGGCTATGATGCCCTAGAGGCCTCAAGTAGAGCTGCTGTGACAGGATCAGTCATTCGTAGACATGCCTGGCTTACGGAACAAACCTTGCCTGACCATGTTAAAGCTAAACTACTAGATGCTCCTTTACAAAAGGATGTACTATTTGGTACTAATGCTGAGGAGATACTACGGAAAATGGAAGAAAAAGCTAAATCTATGCAAACTGTCAAAGCTTTTCTACAGGTTCAACCACCACGTTTTAGCAGAAATTGGCCTTCAAAAAACTGGTCCTTTCCAGCCACGGACAAGCCCCAAAGAGGTAGATACAGGCGCACAAGGGGCAGAGGACAACCTCAAGGATCATATAGAGGCAGACAATGTCAAACTCCAGCACCAAGAGGTGGCGAAGACAGTGCACAACAATACAGGAAACAAACCCAATGACTTCCCCCTTTTCATGCCAAGCAAGTCTCAGCTGACAGCACCCTTGGGAGGAAAGCTGGCATTATTTGCAAGAAATTGGCATATTATCACAACAGACAAATGGATCCTGGACATTATAAACAGAGGCTACAGATTTCATTTTCACACTCTTCCAAAAATGAGAGGCATGCCAAACCTGCCACACAATCAAAGGGCAGAGGCTCAAATACAAATTTCAAAGCTTATGGACATGAAAGCTATTCAAGAGGTACCTACTCACGAACAAGGTCAAGGTTTTTATTCCAGACTTTTTCTGGTACCAAGGAAAGGAACCGACTGGAGACCCATTTTGGACTTATCCATCCTAAACACATTTCTACTCGCACCAAAATTCAAGATGCTCACATTACAGCAGCTTCTTCCCATGCTGGGCAAGGAGTTTTGGCTGGTAACATTGGACCTCAAGGAGGCATACCTGCATGTCCCAATCAGACAAAGCTGCAGAAGATACCTCAGATTTCTTGCAGGTTCAATCCACTATCATTTCTCTGCATTGCCCTTTGGCTTATCTACTGCGCCCAGAGTATTCACGAAATGCCTGGCATCAGTAATTGCCTACTGCAGACTTCAAGGGATACAAATTTACCCTTATTTGGACGACTGCCTGATCCAAGCGGACAGCAAGCACATACTTGTGGAACATCTGGCTTATGTAACACGGTTATTGAATTCTCTGGGATACACAGTCAACAAAGAGAAATCCAGGCTAACACCATCTCAGAAAATAACTTTCCTGGGTGCCAACTTGGACACAAACACCCAGATGGCCTATCTTACGCCAGAAAAACAGGGGCAACTAACTCAGTACTTCAAAATACTAGCAAATTGTACCAGGCTCACTGCAAGGAAAATCCTGCAGGCTCTGGGCTTCATGGCATCTTGCATTCTTTTAATCCCATGTGCAAAGTTGCATATGAGGAAACTTCAGTGGTACCTATAAAAACCTATGGTCTCAACACAGCCACAGTTTGGAAACAATAATACCAATAATCCCATGTTTGCAAAAGGAATTTCTATGGTGGGCCCAAGCATGCCAAACAAACACAGGTCTTCATTCTGCAAGCCTCAAGCAAATCAAGTCATCACAACAGACGCCTCAGACTACGCCTGGGGGGGCGCACATGACAGGTGCATTCAGGGCAAATGGTCCCAAAAGGAAAAGCACCTTCACATCAATCAAAAAGAAATGCTAGCAGTGATAAATGCAATTACAGCTTTCAAGGACCTCCTGCATCCAGGGCAATTATTGATAAGAACAGACAACACCACAGTAATGTGGTACATAAACAAACAAGGTGGAACACATTCATACCCCCTGTGCACATTCATACCCCCTGTGCAGGCTAGCCATGTCACTTTGGAACTTGGCTCTGGAATGGGAAATCGAACTTCAAGCACAGTACTTGCCAGGATTGGAAAACACGCTGGCAGACAATCTAAGCAGAAGTATGACAGACCCGCACGAATGGAAGTTGCATCCTCAAGTGTTTACAAAGATAATCCAAGCATGGGGAAGGCCAGACATAGATCTCTTCGCCTCCCACAGGAATCATCAATTGAAAAAGTTCTGTTCAAGGACCTTTCATCCAAAGGCCTGGAGAGTGGGCGCCCTTTCTTTCAGTTGGGCAGCATGGACAGTTTACGCTTTCCCACCTTTGCCTCTTCTGCCCAAGGTGCTCGTGAAAGCAAGAGCAGACAGACCGAAGATGATACTGATTGCTCCAGACTGGCCAAGACAACACTGGTACCCACTCCTGAGGAGCCTAACACATACTCCACCCTGGACCCTACCTCTAATGCCTCTTCTACTGACTCAGCACAGCTACAAAACTCTTCACAGTCAGTTGAAAACAGGCTGCATGGAAAATTCCTTAACACCACAACAGACCCTACTCTCCAAAGAGGTGCAGTATGTCATTTTGGAGGCCAGAAGGCCATCTACTAGAAAGGCTTACTCCGCAAAATGGAAACGGTTTTGGGCTTGGAATGAGAAAAAAGGCCAGGATCCTAGAAAGCTGAATTTGCCTCGGATATTACAGTATCTAGCTGAGATGTTGAACAGTGGACTTTCATTTTCCTCCCTCAAAATTCATGCCTCAGCCATTTCTGCAGAATACAACACTGATCCACCCTTATTCTCTCATCCACTTTTAAGACAGTTCCTCAGAGGCGCTAAGAATATAAGACCTCCAGGGAAACAACCAATACCAGCCTGGGATCTTAACTACATTTTAGAAAAATTAACATTATCTCCCTTTGAACCAGCTGCCTCAACAGATTTGCAATATTTGTCCTGGAAAACCGCTTTCCTTCTGGCCATTACCTCAGCTCGTAGGGTTTCGGAACTACAAGCCCTCATGGCTGTGCAGCCCTCTCTCATCTTCCATCAGGAAAGGGTTTCCCTACGAACCAACCCGTCATTTATGCCTAAGGTAGTATCCAGGGTAGCTTTAATTCAGGCCATACACTTACCTACCTTTTACCCCAATCCTCAAAACAAAGGGGAAAGGCTGCTACATTCCTTAGACATCCATAGACAGCTACGTTACTATTTGGACAGAACAAAGCCTTTCAGGAAATCAGAACAACTTTTTGTGTCCTATGCTGTAGGAGCTCAAGGGAAGCCAATTTCCAAACAGACAATTTCAAAATGGATAGGCCACTGCATACGGTTTTGTTACTCCTTTCATGGCAAACCTGTTCCTACAGGCCTCAGATCCCACTCCACAAGGGCCACAGCTACCTCCTACAGCCTTCCTCAGAGGAGTCCCTACCAAAGATATTTTGGAGGCAGCCACTTGGAGTTCTGTGCATACCTTCACAAAACACTACCACCTGCCTTTATACTCAAAAACTAGAGCAGGCTTTGCCACTGCTGTGTTGCAGGGCATTCTGGCTGCTCCCAGTTCCACCTAGTGCCTACTACCCTGTGCGTAGCTTTGGGATTCTACCCATCTGTGATTACTGCAGCTGTATGCACGATGAACATAGTACAGTTTTGTACCTACCATAAATGTAGATGTTCAAGTGCTAATACAGCTGCAGTACAGGTTTCCCTCCCTCCTTCCCCTCTTGGTAAAGGCCTAGTGGCTAACACCTCCTCATACAACCTGATTGGGTTATCCTTCTATGGTGTATTTGCTTGCAACTACTGATTTTTGATTATATTGCATTGCTTGATTATATATATAATTTATGTATTGCCTTCCTTCTGGGGGCACCTGACATCTGGGGCAAGAAAGACTGAAGAAAATGGCGTCTGCTGTGTCTTATACCCCTGCCGTACTGACGTCAGGAAAGAAAGCGACAACAACCGACGCCGGACCTAGACTTTGGAATTCGGCCGACCGAGGACCCGCCTGATGGCAGAAAACCCATCTGTGATTACTGCAGCTGTATTAGCACTCGCGCATCTACATTTATGGTAGGTACAAAACTGTACTTTATCCTCCCTCCTGCCCCCTAACTTCTTTTGGCTATACGTCTACTTTCCTTTACTATGCTTTAAAGGCCTTTTTGGTGTATTTTCTTTTTTGTTGAAGGTATACCTTTGTGTTTGTTTATTTGCTCCCCATTAGGGGGGCACCTGACATCTGGGGCAAGAAAAACTGATGTAATGGCGGTGGCTGCATGTTTTATACCCCTGACGACCTGACGTCATGGAAGAAGGGACAGCAACTGGCGCAGGACCCAAGACTTTGTTAATCAGGCCGACTGAGGGCAACCTGCAAGCAGATAACCCAAATGTGATGACTGCAACAGTGAATACACTCGAACATCTACATTTATGGCAAGTGTACACAACTGTACTTTTGAAATAATTGTTTTATTAATTTTTTTTTTAACTATCATTTCTTTTTAATTAGCTGCAATTTTTTAAGATGTTAGATTTTGTTGCTAAAGTATTTACCACTTCTAAATGTTCTGCTAGTACACCGGACATGACAGTGAAATTCCTAATTTTACTTGGAATACTGAAGTTATCTGTTGTGATGATCCTATTCTCAGGCCTATAGTTGTCTGCAGTTATCCTGATTTCCCTTGCACAAGAGCACCACACTTGCTCTCTACCAGTCCTTGGGTATTTGTTTATTGGCAGGTAAGCTGTTAAAGCTCTCCTTTAAGGTATTCATTAGGCATACTGTCCAAATTCGTAGTACCTTTGGAAGCAGCTTATCTGGTCTCCATGCTTTATCCTTTCTTGGAGCAGAGACATTTCCTTCTTGGCCTTCTCTGTTTCTCTCCTTGGTTTGTTCTGTGCCCTCTCCACTGCGTCCTTCTTGAATATGTTGAACAAACTAGTAGAGTTTTCAGAAATTTGCTGTGTGCATTCTGGCTGCATAGGCAACACTGCAGAGATGCTGGCACACATTTCAGTCTAAACTGATGTAAAACCACATACTTATTGCCACAGAGGCATATGCTGCTGAAAATTTGTTGAAAGCATGTACAAAGTTAATGTTGCATTAAATCTCCCACCAAATAGGCACTGCTGTAAAAGTTGCACAGAAGCTCAGCTTCATAGTTTCATAGTTTAATACTAGGCTATCTGCCCTGGGGCATTTATAAGCCTAGCCATAGTGATGTGGATTTCGCCACCCCATGTAATGGTGCAAAAGTGTACAGAATAGATTTAGAATGCTGTGCCTCTGTCTAGTAGTGACACAGTGAAGACCCCCTTACATAATAGAATTAGTTTACTGTGCCTCTGTCTAGTAGTGACACTGAGATGACCCCTGGGGTAAACATACGATCTCCCATCCACTCGTCAAGATTTCTCTTGAAGAGAGTCCATGAGGGGCTCTGCCTAACATGAACTGGGATTCTGTTCCAGAGTATGGGAAGCCTCTGAGTTATGAATCTGTCCCTCCAGCATGTCCTATTCATATTTGTGCTGAGGTTTAAATCTTTAGCTCTCGTGGTTCTGATGGATTTGGATTTTTTGAGGTGGAGCATGTCCATCAATTCCTGATTGGACATGGCCTTGTACGTCAGGCACAGATCACCTCTGAGTAGGCGGTATGCTACTGAATAGAGCTGGAGTTTCTTTAGTCTGGCAGCATATGACATATGTTGGAGTCCCTTGATCCTCTTGGTGAGGTACTTTTGGGGTCTCTCTAGCTGTTGCAAGTGCCGGGTGAGGTACATACCAAATGGGGCATTGTACTCCATCATGGGCCTGATAAGGGAGGAGTATAGGGGTACAATGACCTCCTTTGATCTGGATGTGAATCCCTCCATGATAATGTGGGCAAGGTAGAAAGTCTTTCTAACCACTTTGGCAACGTGGGTGTCAAATGAGAGGTCACTATCGACTTGGGTCCCCAGGTCTCTGATTACTTTTTCCGTACTCAGTAGGTTACTGTCTGTGATAATTTGTGGGTACTTTGTTTTTCCCAAAGGGAATGACTATGCATTTTTTGGCATTTAGTTTAAGGCCATGACTCCGGCACCAGTTGTCCATTTCAGTGAGGCCTTTCTGTAGGATGCATGTGTCAGCTGGTGTATCGACTATGGTGCCTAGTTTGCAGTCATCTGCGAACTTTGTCAGCCACAACCCTCCCATGTTTGCTTTCACATCTGAGAAATAAATGCCGAACAAGAGGGGTCCCACGACAGAACCCTGTGGGACACCACTTGTGACTGGCTTTGAGTCTGACATGGCTCCAGCGATTTTGACTTTATGGGTTCTATCCTTTAGCCAGTTTGCAACCCATCTTGTGACATATGGATTTACTTTTAAGCTGTTGAGCTTGTCTATGATGCCAGAGTGGAGTATTGTATTGAAAGCTTTAGCCAAGTCCAGATAGGCTGTATGGACTGCCTTGCCCTCGTCAATGGCCCTAGTGACTGTTTCAAAAAAGTCAACCAGGTTTCAAATGTCAGGATCTGCCCTTTACAAAGCCAAACTGGGTGGGATCAAGTGTCTGTAAGTCCCCAATGTCTCTGTTTATGAGTTCCATAATGATTCCTTCCATAGCTTTGCAGACCAGGCTGGTTAAGCTTATGGGGCGGTAGTTACCAGGGTCTGTAGAGGTGCCTCGTTTGTGGAGTGGGACTACTGTTGCTGTACGCCAGTGTTCAGGTACATATCCTGTAGTAAGGCTAAGGTTAAATAGCATTTTTATGTGCGGGTTTAGCTCCTCTTGGAGTTCACGTAGCACGCAACCCGAGATACTGTCAGGTCCCATTGATGCTGTGTTTTTAGCTTTGCTGAGGGCGGTTCTCACCTGGACATCTGAGATGACAGGGAGGTTACATTCAGCTGGGATAAGTATTTCTTCTTTTGGGGGTGAGGAGGGAGAAATTTGCACTGAACCTGTCTGCCAGAATGTTGGCAATATCTGTGGGTTCAGTGTATTTTTTGTCATTGTGAACTAACTCTGAACATATCTGAGGGTTTCCGCCCAGGTTTCTAACATAGCAGAAGAAGGCCTTGTAGTTATCTTTAGTGTCCATAGCGATTTTTTTCTCAAAGTTGGCCTTGGATGTTTTTATGAGAGAACGTAGCTTTCTACTAGTGCTGGTCAGAGATGCCTTCTCTTTATGGGATTTTGCTCTGTCGTGCAGTAGCTTCCTTCTTTTGTTATACAATTTGTTTATGGCTGGGGTCCACCAGACAGGACGCCTGCCCTTGGTGGAGAGGGTTTTGGTTTTATTTGGGATTGCATGATCCATGCATTCTTGTAGATGTCCGTAGAAAGCATTTGTGAAGGATTCTGCATTCTGGGATGTGGTTTCCACTGGCCCAGTGGGCTTAAAGGATACCATCTCAGTTTTAAGAAGTGTAAAGTCGGCTTTTGAGAAGTTTTTCACTGTAGTCTTTTGTGTTGGGGGTGGAGGTGGGATATGTATATCCAGGGTGATTAGTTTGTGGTCAGATCTCATTAGTGAGGGGTATACTTCCGGTGTGGAGCACTTTGTCCCCATGTTTGTGATGATCAGGTCTAGTATATTATCTCCCCTTGTGGGAGAGGTGACTAGCTGTTCCATTGCATTTGAATTTATGAATTCCAGGAACCTGTGGGCTAGGGTGTTTGGGTTAGAATAATGCACCCAGTCTATGTTAGGGTAGTTGAAGTCTCCCAATATGATGGTGTTTGGTGAGACATTCATATCCTCCAATGCCTTCAGGAAGGCTGAATGGGGTTCCTGAGATTGGGAGGGTGGTCTGTAACATGCTACCAGTTGTATAGCAGTTTTGCCTACGGTTAGTTGCACCTGGATGGTCTTTGATGCTTCATGTGTTGCCACTAACCTGGAGGTGTGGGTGTCCTTGATGAATATGGACACTTCCCCTCCCTTTTTGGTTTGGCCCGAGTTTTGGGGCCGAAAAGTATGATACGAGGTATAGCCTGGTAGTGCTGGGGTGCTCTCAGGAGCCTTGAACCAGGTTTCAGTTACTGCACAGACATCGATGTTCTCCATACTCAGGAGTGCTTCGGGAGCCTGCATCTTGAGATTTATACTTCTGGCGTAGAGCAGCATTACCCTTAATTTTTTTCCGTTTTTGTTTTCTAAGGAGGTGGATTTGTCTTTTGAGCCTTGCCTAAAAAAGGCATTATGGGGGTGGCAAGAGCCTTAGCCAATATCCGGAAGCCCAGTGGTGACAGATGCAAGCCGTCCCTTGCGAAGCAGCGTGGCTTGTCCAGCATGTCATCCCAAGCAGACAGACATTGGATCCCCCTAGAATGACACCAGTATTTGAGCCAATTATTAAAGCTGATCATCTTGTCTTTGTATTGTGGCATCATTCTTGGTGAGGGCAAGATGCTGCTCAGGGTCAGGGTCATACCAGCCTGGGCTACATAATTGGAGAGCTCCTCTATGTCTCTTTTCATGAAGTCCAGGGAGGTATGTCTCAGGTCATTCACGCCGGCATGGACAATGACGGAATCATATTTGTACTTGCTTTGGAGTGACCTGAGTGCGTGTGTTATGTGGCGGATCCTAGCTCCCAATAGTCAGCTCACAGTTACCCTCTCCTTGTTCAGCCTGGTAAGCGGAACGTCAGTGTGTCTGACTATAGAGTCTCCTATTACAAGTGTATCAGGCATGGTGTTTTGGCCTTAAGGGCTGTGATTGTTTGACACACTGATTTATTGAAGTATGTGTTGCATGAGTTATGTTTTGAGGTGGTGGATTTTTGGGTGTCTGCTTTGGGAGCCTCTGTTGTTTTGGTAAGTTTTTTGTTAGAGCCTCCGAGTATGTCTTTGTGTTATTATGTGTTTGGTTTGCAGTTGTGGTAGGTCTATGTGGGACTGGGTTTGGTGTGTGTATGGTTACCTTCTCCTCCTGCCTGGTCTTGCCAGTCCTGAGTTGAGAGAGTTCAGCCTCCAGTTTGGCTATATAGTTACATCTCTCACATGTATTTGTGTTTGTTGGGAGGAGGAGAGGGTTGTCTGTGTACATGAGACAATTGTAGCATTGTCTCAAGATTCCCAGATTAACCAGCTGAACCGGAGAGGATGCTAGTAATCTACCACTCAACATGCTAGAATATTATAAGGGAGTGCTGTGCCTTTAAGGGAAGTGGGTACTCACAGGGGTGGTAGGTGGATGTAGTGCTTACTTCAGTTAGCGAGTGCTTACTTAGAAGAGAGGTTTTGAGAACAAGTGCTAGGCTTATAATAAAGCGAGTAGACTGATTATTATAAGAGTAGAGCTTTCTTAAGGGAAAATTTGAAGAGCAGACTTGGCGGAGCCAGAAAAAGTTTAACCTTGTTTAACCAAAGCTGTGCAAATGCGGATTTTAAACAGGGAACTTCAAAAGAGCTAGAAATGGTCCAAAGCAACCAATTACTACAAGCTCTTGTGCTGAGGTCACTCCTTCAGGGACAGATAGGCTGCTCAAGGCTCCCCACTCCCACTGGTGAGCAAAGAAACTTCCTTCTGTCCAAGTAAGGCAATGGACCTCCCTTTGTTTTCTGTAACCCTGAAGTGAGGAATTAAATTGTCTATATTTTCTCCTTCACAGTTTTTCATGCTGTCTGGCCGTTCTTTGCTTAGCCTATCCAAGTTTCCCTCCCTTCCTGTTTTCTGCTATTCACCTTTCAGTTTGCAACTTTACTGTTGTCACCTCTCTTCTTGCTATTCTACTTGCCTCATCATCAGATGCATCCTTTTACTATTCCACCTCCTTTCTTCCATTTCCCATATGTAATGCATATGCTGTAATCAGTAACCTCACATTCTTATATAGCCACATTGCCTCTTCCTTGGATTTGCCCAAAACCCTAAGTACCGCACCCATGACCCCTTCTCATAGTTTCCGTACACTCTGTCTGCAGTCGCTTAATTTCCTCACTGTCTTCGTAGTAAAATTGTTGTTCCACTGCTTTTAATGGTTTTCAGTCATCATCTGTTTCACAGCTGCCAAAATGTGTTTTACTGTTTCTGTCCAGTTGCATGTTTTGTCCCCCTCCGTCACCATTAGTCTAACCCATTTGCTTTCTGGTTAACTTTCCTCAGATTTTACAGTGTGTTTCTTCTTTTCTTCTTCATGCCATATTCATCCGTCTGTTCTTTCTCCACATATCCTTTCCTCCCTATCATCTTTGTACCATTGACCAGAACTTCTGTTACTGCCTTGCTGTTTTGCTCAGCCTTGCATTGGATTAGGGTGCGTTTCTTCCAAAGTGGAATACTCAAGTCTCTACTGCTTGCACACTCCTTGAGTGATCCTAATTCCTGCAAATAAATGCACTTCCCAAGAATCCTTAAAGGTAAAAGAAAAAAATATGGCAATATACCATACAATGTAATTCCAGCACCTACTTCAGGAAAAAGGAATGGGAAAAGAAAAGAAAACAACAAACAGAGCCAAATAAAAAAACAGATAAAAACTTATTTCCAAAAGCAGGAAAACAGTGTGGTTCAGCTAGCCAGTAGAATTACAAAATGAATGGCTCTAGTTCACTTCGTAGTAAGTCAAGAACAGCAACAGTCGTAGTTCCAATAGCAGGTTAAATCCTTTATTTTAACAGACAACAGAACTCTCCAAACAAGCGCTTTCGCCTGGTTGTACCAGGCTTTATCAAGTTGAATTAAAAAGAAAAGAAATGTTAAGTAAACTGCCTTAAATCCACTTCATTGACATATAGCTGTGTGGAATTTTTTTTTTTTTTGCATTTGCTCTGTTCCCGGTACTGTTTAGAGCAGGACATTTGACTGCAGTTGTCTAACTTGAAAAGTTTCACTTGTCTGTTCATATCCTGCTGCTTGTAGTAATGAGGAGCACCTATTAATTGGTTGTATTTCAGATGATTCTATCAACTTTCTTTCTGTCCTTCAAAACCTATACAAATAAACTGTGAATAGTGTGGCTAGGTTAGTAGTGGTAGTGCGCTAGTATCGCAAAACCTGTGTACTCAGCATCTTTAAAAGAAGTGTGCACTCCTCTTAGTTACTGAAGTGTCACAAGTCCATTATTTAAATAATTTTTCCCTTATGGTTTTTCTGGTGGTTTATTTTCCGAATTGCAGTAATCTAATTAATTAAATTGTCTGCATATATATTTAAGTAGTCTTCCATCATTTTTGGAGAGGACTTTGAAAAACATTTTCCAAGTTGTTTTATTCTCATCCTAAATAAAGTAGATGCATCATTGTCCAGATACAGGGTATTCAGGTGTCTGGTAGTAGAAGTATAGTGAGGGCCTTTCTGTTTCTTAACATGAAGTTAGTTTTATTTATTTATTTTTTTGAGAATAATACCACACCCATGACATGTTCTGGAGAAGCCTGTCCCAAAGAGAGCTAAGCAGCAACTTGGAGTTCTGCGCACACATTTACCAGACGTTGTTGCTTGGGTCTTCTGCTGAAAAGTCATCTTTAGCTTGGTTTTCTTACAGGAGCTATTCTTTGTATGCCCTAAATATTGTGTAGACCTTTCATTTCTGAATTCCTCTCTCTTCCTTCTAAGCTGTCTCTTGCTACTAGACAAAACTGGAATAGGTTCAGTTTGGTAGATTCTACTGTAGTAGCAGAGATAGTGATGCTGTGTCATTGTGCTTTGAGTGTGGGCCTAGTGGATTAACATACACACACAGAGATCGAGATTGAAGTAGGGAAGCTTTTGTGTAAGAGGTATTTTTTGCCAAATTTTCATGCATCTGACAGAAGTGACTTGTTGCATTCTTCCGCATCTCTATAAAATTTTAATTTTTGTCACTGTTAGTATGAGTCTTGACATATTTATTGTAAAGAAAAAAAAAACTATTAGGGTTATCTTGAACATGGCGACTGCTAGGACCACCATACTCACTCAATACTTCTCTCACTTCACAGCCAGTTTTGAGAATTTTGGTAGTATGGTAGTGTTGTCAGATAATGCACTTTTCTGGTTGTAGATCCTAGTTTATCAGTTGAAGATGATTCAGTTGATCAGTGTCTGTTTTAAGTTAAATGTAGCCTTACCACTTTAAACAGCTGAAGAACTAATGGCATTTTAAACATATTTGTATACGTAGACGTGTTCTTATTCATGTAAGCATTCATATTGGGTAAGGCAACTGGCAGCTGTTGCTTTGAGTATTAGAATGGTGTTTTTCTGTTAAGTGTGTGTTTTACTATGTACATATTTATGTTGTCTTTGTCTGCTAATGTATTAGATGTTCTTCGTGTTTCACTGTTGCAGTCATTACATTTGGGTAATCTGCTGGCAGGTTGCCCTCAGTCATCCTGATTAACAAAGTTGTGGGTCCTGCGTCGGTTGCTGTCCCTTCTTCCATGACGTTGGGTCGTCAGGGGTATAAAACATGCAGCCTACGCCATTACATCAGTTTTTCTTGCCCCAGATGTCAGGTGCCCCCCCAAATGGGGAGCAATATATATATATATATATATATATATATATATATATATATATATATATATATATAATATTTATATATATATTTATTTATATATATTTATATATATATTTATATTTAAAAATAAACATACAAAATACACCTCCAAACAAAAGCAAATACACCAAAAAGGCTTTTAAGTATAGTTAACAGTGAATACACTCGAACATCTACATTTATGGTAATTGTACACAACTGTACTTTACCTTTGTGTATCTGATTGTCTTTGTCCTTTAATGTATTAGTCCGGGTTGTGTGTTTGATTTTGCTGTACTATGTCGCTGGTGTAGCTGCACTATACCAGTAATCTGTTGGTGTAGTCATCCTGCATATTTGTGTGTAGATTAAGCTGGTTTATGTTGTATGAAAAGGTTCTGTTCTTTAATGTTCTTCTATCTTTGTGTGCCCAGTACTGATGGTTGTAATGTTTTCTGTGCTTATGTTATGGCAACTTGAGAACTTTTTTCCTAGATGCCCAATAGAGCCAATCTGGTAAACAAATAAAACTCATTCATATGCTATTCAGTGCTGAAATGTTTGCTTGCTGTCATAGCTCCTTTGGAAAAGATTGTGAGATTATTTCTTCTTTGCTCCGTTGTTCATCTCTTGGCTTCAGGCTACTACCTTCTTCAGTCAGATGTGTGTTTGTGGCCCAGGCATTGTGTTATGATTATCTGAGTTAACAGTAACTGACACTGTGCAATAATACCTTAACTAGGTATAGGCTGAACTTCAGTGCCTGGTGACCCGTAATTCTTGCTTAAATAAGCCTTCATGTCATGTTAAAGACTGTACAGTGGTAGGTTTGATTATGCTAATTGTGTTCAGGGTTAAAGTTTTTATATTGTGTAACTAGCTCTTTTGATGAATGTAATACCAGTATGAGTTTCTTTAGATGCACTGTACATCATTTTTGGTCCTTTGGGGAGAGCACTTTAGAGAGAAAGAAAGATTTATTTTTTTCTAATTTGTTTTTCTCCAGATTGACTACCCAGAGATTGCAGAAAGCATCATGCCACGTCATCGCTTCATGTCAGCATATGAACAGAGAATTGAGCCACCAGACAGGAGATGGCAGTACCTGCTTTTGGCAGCAGAACCTTATGAAACAATAGCTTTCAAGGTAGGTAGTACTTCTGTAAACTACAAATGGAAGTGGGCATTTATGGGCACTTATCTTGAGAAAATAAAAACAGGCTCAGGGTTGTCTTGTTCCTTTTTTCAGACTAACCATAATAGTGGATTTAAAAATATATTTTGAAAGAAAGAACTTGGTTCATCTTTTAGATTTCTGGCTGCAAGGTAATACACGGGTGTAGCAAACTTATGTAGCTGCACTAAATTGCATAATCTTTCAGATGGCTTCTAATTTTGAAATACTCATAGCTATGTTTTAGTCATGTAATTAACAAATCCTGCAAGGTCCATAACTGAGTACACTAAGCCCATGAGGCTCACACTCATAAGTTATTAGGTATGCCTGCATTCAGGCTGTAAGGCTTTTGAGGAATGCAGACTCCCTTAAATTTGGGACTTATTTCATGTGACCTGTTAATGTGTCTGTTCTTTGCCTGAATTCTGACATAAGGCCACATACTTCTTAACCTAAGACAATTCCACAACCAAAGACTGTTACATCATATCTCTCTTACTTCGTTATAGTAGTGACTATTGTTCTTATAATTTGATAAAACTTTGAGTTCTAAAACTGCCTGCCCAGAAGAATCCTGAAAAGCTTTACTGGTCATGGAGGATTTACCTCTTGTAAGTCCATAAGCTAGACTATACAGATCCAGTTCAACCAACTTTTCAGAATATGAGTAATCTTTGATGTTAAAAATGTCTGACTTTTTTTTCTGGAAAAAAAGCATTATAATCATATTACAACTGTGAATACAGAGTAGCGCATTATACTCTAGTAATGACTAATTTAGAGACTTGTTGCCCTTGTTAATAGTAGGCTTAACAACTACACTACTTTGTTCTTCACAAACCATATATAATTAATTATAAAAGGACAATTTATCACTGACCATAATCCCAAGATCCTTAATGTTACTAACTAGTGGTCATCCAAATACCGTGATCCTCTTGTCTTAATACATCTAAAATATATAACTTTGTTCATTTAAATTATATCACAGTCTAGGATTTCTGACTGAAGTGTTATTTTTGAGCCTAATCAGGTCATCAACAGTGTTAACAAAGTACTTAGTCATTGACACATTTTGAAATGTAACCCTATCAGATGCAGGGTAAGAGGAAAATTTGTAATTAAAAAAAAAATTGTTTTAACCCTGGGGTGCTACACATGTTACACTTATCCAGGTCAAAGCTCTACTCAAGGTTGCCACACATTTTTTTATATGATGAGCAGGTTATTTCACTTGGCAAGGTTTCTTAGTTTATCTGTCTCTGCATTTATTTGTTAGAGTATCAAACCCCTTGGGTAAATCAAGGTAAGCTGCTACCGCTGGTAGACTGTAGTCCATTGCCAAGTTAATCATTTCATAAAAGCCTATTAGACTTGCTTATGTTTCCTGATCAGAATACAATGCGTTGTTAACTCTTCAGGATTTCAGTTAAAACACTGCTCATCACATGTACAAATAATGCTTGTTATTTTTATCAGTCTGTAGTAGGTGTTATCCTGGCATATCCTAGCATCATTCTTGTGAATGGGGACAGCACTAATCTTGTTCCATTCATTAGGTACTTCATCTGATTGTAGAAGACGATTAAAGGTTTATGTTGAAGGATTCACAGAAATATTTTAGTTCCAGCTAGATTATCCAGTTCTATCCTGCAGGATGGTTTATCCCAGTGCAAAGTATTATGAGCCATGTCTTGTATAATCACTAAGCATTTACTGTTCCATAGATCTGAGTGTTTAAAATTTGCCTGAGTTAGTGTCAGTGGTCATATAATAAGTTAAAAAGGGGGGGGGGGGGGAATATATGAAAATATCAGCTTTAGCAAATTGCATACAGTGATGTTATGTATTCTTGAATTGACATGCATAAAAAGGGATTTTTTAAAATTGAATAACCAGTAACAACACAGCGTCCAAAGTCAAAGTACAAAATAAAAAACGCCATACCGGTAGTCGCATAATAATCTTTAATAAAACGTCTGAGGGCTTTCTTTCCTCATATGTCTGAACTACATCAGAAACAATGGTACCATTGATTTCCTGCATTTAAAAAGCTTTAAAGGCACCAACCTGTTCCTGCATTTAAAAAGCCTTTTTTTAAATGCAGGAAATCAATGGTAACTTGCTCAAACGTTTTATTAAAGATTCTTGTGTGACTACTGGTATGTTTTTTTATTGAGTGATAATCTTGCCAGGTTGCCTATTATGATTGTGTACAATACTTCTTTTAATCATTTTGGGTATTGAATTTAACCTGTTTTTTCATAGTTAATAGTTTCAGCACATTAAATGTGTTCCTTTTCCTCTTTAATAGTGTTGTCAGTAGACTTTTGTTACCAATGGGGTAGGTATTCTGTGTATTACATATGTACTTTATGCACATCTACAGTGGAATTGCTCAAAGTTTGTGGAGTGTTGTACAATATTCATTCCTTGTTCAAAGTCTTATTTACTTCATGCCAGTTTATTCATTTTAACGAATTAACAACCTTATCTGTTCAAGTATATTACTATAGTTATGAGTAACATGTAAGGTAGCTCAAAATTATATAGCCACGTGCCACAAAATGGCATCTTTAACTTAACCAGAATATTCCTACAGTAGTAAGGCGGTTGGATGTGCATATTCCAAAGTGGAGTAGCTTGTTTCCGGAAATTGTATGGCTCTTACATTTTGGAACTGATAATTTGGGTAGCTCTGCAGGACTCTTGAAAAGAATGCAGTGTGCATATTTTGGAAAAATTAAAGGCAGAACATTGGGCAGGTTGGCAGTATTTGGTTTAATATAGTACTAAATACTGTCAGCAGTTCTATGGGCACTTTCTGAAGACTGACATGAGACTTGGGAGCACTCTAGGTTACACTGCTGGGAAAGGAATGTGCAGAATACATGATGTGGAAGAAAGTTAAGGTACTCTGTCAGGTGTGTTGGTCAAAGTCTGAGAAGGTCATGATGTGCAAACTAAGAAATTATAGAGAAGTGAATTTCAGAAGGCAGTGTAAGAAGCAAACCTAGGAGGAGGGCAGAGCATACTGTTTAAATGTGATGGATAGTGTAATATAGGGGCGAAGCAGGGTAACACAAAGGAGAGGTGTATGGCCACATTTGTTTTAACCATGAGAAAGTTCAGTATTTCTAAAAGGCTAGGGACAAAACCAGGAGTACTTTGAGGCTGGTTGTGCTGCATAGAATGTTTACCCTTGAATTTGTCCTAGAAAAACTGGGTTCATCTAGCATCCTGTGAAATGGAGAAATCCACATGTGAAAGAGTTGAGAATGAGCAGCTGAGGTATCTTTGCTTCCTTTATTTGTAAATGGGGCCAGATCTTTGTATCCATGTTTGTACATTTGGTTCATGCCTGGCAAAAAGTTAACTATGTGCCCATTCTGATTTCGTGTAGCAGACATTTCATCATATTAGCTGGATAGTCGGAAAGCACATGTTGAGCATTCATTAAAATTTCACTGGACAACTGTTGTGATCCCCAGCTCTTCCTGTTCCCCTGGTATCCAAAGACACCATAGGAAGAGGGAAGAATGTATGGATTGACAGAGGCTAAGGGAGCTTCTCTTTCTTAAAGGGGCAATGACAACAAAAAGGATGGTATTTTGTACTGTATGGAACTGGGATCAAGATTTCAAATAAGCATGAGGCTGCCTATTTGGGAGGGATGAAATTCAGGAGTGGTCCAACGTGCAACTTTTCGGAAACATTTATACAGAGTTTGGAAGTGTCTTCTGTGTCATTTTGAAGTGAAGTGGAAGTGAATAATACTTGGGTTATAAATTTGAGGGATCTAAATGAGACCTTCCAAAGGATTTTAATGAAGCCCTATAGATTGTAATGAAGAAAGTATGAAAAATATTGGACTTCATTGTCTGACATCAGAAAACCGTGATTATCGCTGTGTGTGGTAGACTTTTCCCCATGCCTAGTGTTAAGAAACGGTGTTCTCTTCACCTTATAACTAATAATAATCCACTCCAAATCACAAATACTGCATAGTGGACTAAACAGGGTCAGGACTTTGCTGAGTTTTTCAGAGATTAGTAATAACCCAGTTTTGATTGGTGATGTGTGCATTCGTATGTCTGACTGAGTTCTTTATCTCTGTTGCAGGATGAATCTTAGTGATCAACCTGTTTTTGGCACAGAAGTGTAGATTTTTGAGAGAGTTGCATATGAATCGCTTTGAAAGTGTGCCAACAGAGGATTTAGTAGGTGATCCAGACAAGTAAAATAATCCTTGAAGTTGTTAAACTTTTAAGTGTTTGATTTTGTCTGATTCAATGGCATCATAGAGTTGAAATCCTAACTAACTTGTATGATCCAAGACTGATTAGTGGCTAGGGCATTGGTAGAGCCAGGCCAGGGGATGGAGGGTGGAAATCAGTGACTGGCATTGGCTGACCTATCCTGTGGTGGGGAGGAAGGCAGCCCAGGCCACTGCAGTGCGACATCAACTGGAGAGGTAATGGAAATATAGGACTAAAGGCAGGGGGCATACATGGCTTTGTCATGCTGCATCTGCCCAGCAGCCTTCATGGACACAAATGCTCATGGGAAGGCATTTCAAACCCTTACATTTGCTTCTGAGGGACGAGTTGATTCAGAAAATGAAAAGTATCTATCGTAGCTGTCTGGATCATGTCTGCACCCTGAGCAAATCTTTCCTGGTAATGGGGAACAAATGAGCAGTCATAGTGGTGGTTAGATGTTTGACAGGTACTGAGGTTGGGGGAAAGAAGATTTAAAAAGAATGGCAAAAACATTGTAATAAAGCACTTAACTTTCAGCACCCCTCACTTTGTAGATGTAACTCACTGCAGACCAACCTGGCTGATGTTAGTATGACTTCAGTTTTATGTGTATAGTAGGCCTCTGACGCAGAGAAGTTATTCCATCTCCCTTTATTTTGTTATTGCTGAATTGCTCAATGTTTATATGTTCTATCAGATCCTAAGAAAATCTGTGTCTGTGTGTGAGTATGGGTTTACCTTCATATTGTTGAAAGCGCACCCTTCGAATGTGCAGAAATGCGAACGGATTTCGCGAATTCCGTCCCACTGACTTCCCTAAACTTCAAGAAAAAAGAAAATCGAAAGTCGACATTTCTGATAGCTCCACAGCTGAAACGTGCTACCATGGGTCAAAAAGGGAGCAACATTTTGCAATCTGGCTTTTTCCTCGACAGTATCGAGAAATGGGTGAAGATATTGGGACTAGCCAGGTAAAATACCAGAGTTCAGCAGTAGGGTGGATGGAAAAGGGGAGGGTGGTTACAGAAATGATTAGTAAATCCCTTTATAACTTCTTAAGGTTAATCCACCAGGACTGCATTGCCTGTGAATTCACTCTCCAACTTGTATTTGCATAACCTTGCCTTTTTTTTTTTTCTTATCAGTTAAATTCCACCTGCAAATTTTACTCACCCTGCTAATTTCTGCAGGCCTGTCTGGAAACTGGTCACCTTACCTTGAATAGTCTTTTTTATTATCAGCTTGTATGCTCATCTAAATTCTGTGTAGTACCTGATGCAGCCAGAAAGGGTTGGTTCTAACATGGAAACCTAAATTCTGTTTCCACTTTAACTTTCTGCTCACGTGGTATGTATATGTACAGGTTTATGAACAGTAAAATAGCACACATTGTTTTGAAAAGTAATGTCAAAACAAAACTTTTTTTTTCCTGGATAGTCTGAAAATGTTAGGTCAGAAAGATGTTTCTTCAGGAACCATTTAAAAAAGGCTGTAGTGCAAAATTCCTGAAGGTACTACAGTCAAATGTTCCAAAGATGTAGGCCTTGGTGGGTAGATTGTACCCACAACAGGTGTTTACAACAGCATTCTCAAAACTTGTCACATTGCATTGGTGCTGTGAAGTGGGATCATCTTTGACTTTCCAGACTTTAATATTGAAGCTTTAGTATTGTTTTAATAGTTAATAAATTTGGTTCTACATTTTTAGAGCTGATTACAAAACAACAAAATATTAAATTGTGTTCTGTTTAAACTAATTCTGCTTGCAAGGAACAGTAATTTAATTTTGTTGGTGTGTGTGTCTGTCTCCTTTTGGCTGTGCGTCTGCCCTTCTTTGTCCGTCCTTGTGTCTGTCTTTCTCTGTATTTGTCGGTCTCTGTGTGTGTCTGTTTGTTAAAGATGTAAAATAAAAGCAGTGTTTATAGACTTTAAAAGTTTGGAGGTTGATGTAGAATGTTGACTATAGCATCTCACTGCAAAGGTGTCATTGTGGCCGTCAGTTGTAGATATACTCATACTGCTAAATTACAAATCATGCTGCAGTTTTGTGTAAGACACAATGTCCGCTCATGATCTTGTTTGGCATCTTCAGAATAGTTTCACACACTGTGAAAACTGATTCTATCCAATATATTTTAACCACAGTAATAAGATAGATTGCCACCTCTCTTTCTGAACTTTTTTTTTTTTTTTTTATTTACAGTGTAGTCTTTCTGAACTGGATTAGCACATTTGTTACTTTTACAACTCTTGAGAGTGACTACATAACCAGTTTAATGCTAGAATTTTTTTGTTCTTTGTAAACACAAGCAGGGCAGGGCAAAGTCACCTGATAGAAGAAAGCTGCCAAGACTGCATTATGAGTTTTTCTTTTCTCAGGTACGGTCTGGTGAAATATATTGCTGCTGCCGACACCAGCCTAGCTGTTTGTTTACAAAATGACGTCTCTTACTTTTAAATAACATGGCCATTGCAAGTTTGTTTCGATTGCCAGGTTTTGAAAATTGGTTGTCAAGCATATCATCAGAGCAGACTAGATCCTTCTTGTGTGTTCCTTTTGTAAATTGTTCACATTGATTAGTGTTGGAAAAAAATGTTTTTTTTTTGATAGCCCTTAAGCTTGTGCGTTAATTTGTGCAAGCAGAGAGTAGTTACTCCACCAGCTCATTCTTCTTCACTGATTGAAGGCGTGACCAGTGCCTTTTCTGTCATTTAGGGTTCTTTCCTGGTTGAACAACCTTTATTGTCCCTTAGGAACAAAGCAGAATGTGTGCCTTTTCAATGCTGAATATATTTTTTGTGCTGGAAGGAAGAAAGACCTAACTAAGTTTATGATTTGTGGCCTTGTTTATCAGCCTTTGGATAATCTCTGCCTTCTTGCTCTTCCACTAACCTTCACATTTATAGTATCCTTATCACAAGTTGGCTAGTATTAACCTTGGTTATTGCCTTTTAAACTTTGAATAGAAAACTGTTTTAACCATATACTTTGTGCCATTGCTGTTGAGTTTTTTCTTTATTTTACAAATGTAAAATGTTGTAGTCATTCTGCATAACATAATGAAGCCACTTAATTGTCGAAACATTTGGTAAATGAGCTACATCCAAAATATATTCTCCAGTTTCTTAGAATTGCTGTTTGCCAGTTGCATTGCTTATTTATGTCCTTGTTGAATCACTCTGCCAACAGAGTTTAAGCATTTTGCAAGTTTTGCTCCCTTAAAAGATATACTTCCAAGAATGTGTTAGTTACTTTCAGGTGCATGTTGAATCATGCTGCTGAAATGTAGGCTTACCTTTGAGTTGATGCTTTTTTCTGACAAGTACAGCAGCTTTAATAGTTTAAGTATATGTTCTGCCAGCTGTTTCTTTATCTTCTGTCTCTGTCATTCTGTCCCAAGCGTCATACCCTACTGTTATCCTAGATATCTGCTTCACTGTTAGAGAAATGTGTGACTTGTAAGTGGCCCTTAATATGCGAGATCTGCATGTAGTGCCATGTCTTTACATGCCTCAGTGCTGTCACTCTAAAGTTTTCTTGGTTTTATCATGCGTTGCTGCCCCTCCCAAGTAAAAGAAATTGGTTGAACTCCTAGAGTTTAAAGGAGGTCAGATCTCAACCATGCCTGATATTTTTGCGTTGTATTTCTTGCCCTGTCCCTTGAAACTTTTTTGATTTTCTGGTAAGTCATGGAAGGTTACAGTCAACTAAATTATGTCATTTATTCGAATTTCATACTTATCATTCAAAAAGTGCATGTTGACTTAAAATCTGTTGTTCTATTAACTTTTTTAAGTGAATTAGTGTAATATTTAAAAGTTGCTCCTGATTTTGGGGCTTTACTCCCCATTATTTTTGGCTTTGTCCAAAATTCTTGAGCAAATAAGTTGGGTGTGTAAGGTAAATGTAACCATTTGTCTTGCGTAGTCTTTTTCCCAGGATCCAGTTTGAAAGTAGACCTTTTCAGTTGCATTCTTTTTTTATTTACATTCTTTTTGATACACATTGGTGATGTAATTAATAGTAGAGGAGCATATCTGTGCAGGTAGTATAATAACATATACCACAAATGCTTTAATTCTGAGCATTGTACGCATAATTTCATCCATTTGTGTTTACTATAATTTGTAGCATTTAGTTATTCATCTCCTTGCAAGGGGTGTTCCGTAACACGTTTTTGGTGATCAGTGGATTCTGCTTTCTGATTGCCTGCTGCTTTCTGTGTGGAGAAAAGTTTGCCAGGCTGTCATGTCTAGCACTCTCCCATTCTCTGAACCAGCCGTGAAGAAACCACCTGTCCTTGACAAAATTCATGATAGAAAGCGTTTCTGAAGAGAAATAGTATTGCATTTATGAGCAGTAGAGAAGTGCCGTTATTTTTTCATGTAAATTTTAAAAATATGTTCTTCCCTATTGACAGTGTTTAAGTGATGGCATTTGTATTTTTCTTTAACACTTTCATCATACATTTGTTCATTTATCAGAATATTTTGTGTCCGAGCCTTTACTGCAAACCCCTTTAAAGAAATACACATCTTTCCTTTCCATCTTTGTGGAAAATATTAAGAGGAGAATGTTAGTAAAAATGTTTACTGTCTTGAGTGTTGTCCCTTACAATTTTGCAGTTACTATTCCAAGTTGCCTTTTCCTAAAACGCAGAACAGTTGTAGGCTGATTGCAGATTTTTCCTATTTCACTATGCAGCTCATGGTGAGGCAGTGGTTTTTGATCGGGGGGGGGTCATGCTGGGGTTGTCCTTGAATGGTCTTTCTTACTCTAAAAATGTGTATTGACACATTCTAGCACTCAAGTCTTGCAAGGAGCAAAGTTGTCAATCATCATTCCAGGTTAATCGGTCTAGCCACCAGATTAACAAAGGCCTCTGGAATGTTTTCTGAGACTCTCTCAGTATCTGTTATAGCCCTCTGGTTTAGGGGGGATTCACATTTATTTTTACCTAGAATACTGTCTCATCCAGGCCTTGGTTATTTGAGAGGCCATAAAAGTGTTGTGGTTACATTCCTGGATTCTTTCGGGGCTATGATAAAAAAAAATATGTGTTGTAGTTCCCTTTTATCAAAAGGTGTTGCTTTATAAACATGTAAGGCAGTACAAGTCTTACCAGCTTTGTAGGATGGCAAAAGAAGTTACAGGAACTAACCTTATTCTTCAACTTTCATTTAGTGACGACTATTTTTCACAGGAGAGCAGTATGTTGGAATTGGAAGCTCATTCTGCAGGTGATTCACCTTCTGCTGTGAGTATGGAATTGCTTAGAGCTGGAAAATCCTCATTTCCCAGGAAAATTTAAAAATTCTAAAATTCTCATCAGACTTTTGGTATGTACTGACAAGATGAAGAGAAGGGGTGGCTGCCACGCTGTTCCATTTGTTCAAAGAGTTTAGTTAAAACAAGGAAAAGTTAAAACAAGGAAAGCCCATCTAATCCTGATTTTGACTCACCTGATCAAGATGACATTGGATTTTGACTCACCTGATCAAGATGACATTGGATGTTTCCTGTTGAGCTCAATAGTTGATGTTCTGTTGTCCTATCTCGCCTTCATTCTTATATATGGGATTGGAGCCGATCCTCGGCTCCGACTCGGCCTATTTACAAGCTGGAAGACTTCTAGTTGGCTCATGACTAGGTAGGTATGCCATGGTGCACCAGTACAATCCCCAGATCTTGTTTGCCGCGTTAACGAGTTTGGATGTTCTTCTCTGACTCTAGCTAAGTCTTCAAATTTATTCATAATTTTTCTGTTTTTACCTTAATATAGCGTTGTATAGTTATAGTTAGTGTAGTTGCAGTTAGAATAAATAGCGTTTACTAGTGTGCCGTTTGTGTGCAGTTTCTTTAAGTACAGTTGGCCTTTGGCCGGTTAGTACTTTGTATCCTGTGTGCCAGTTTTTGCTCATTTAATATACTTGTTCATAATTAGGTATTAACTATTGTAGGTGCCTTTTGCGCTTAGGTAGACTGTGTGTGTTGTTAGATAGTTATAGGTCATAACGTTTTGCGGATTTTCCGCTTGCTAATATATTTAGTGCTGCAAACAGAATGAGGTTCTGTTTATATTTTGTAGTAATTTCTACATTTGAGAATTTATTCCTGTTGGTGTGTGCGGCTCTTTCAAAGTTTTTCTGCCCCCCAGGTATGTTTTAGTTAGAAGACCTAGTTTCCCTTCTTTATTCCTGCCTGGGCCAGGCCCGTTTGTTAGAGGACCTTGTCCTCGTGGTGTCTATTTACCATTCCTGTAGGGCTACGACTGTTTGTTAGAGGATGTAGTCGTCCTTTTCTTCTTCGTTTTGTGTGTGTGTGTGTGTGTGTGTGTGTGTGTGTGTGTGTGTGTGTGTGTGTGTGTGTGTGTGTGTGTGTGTGTGCATCTTCTGTGAGAATGTCTAAGGAAAGCAAGGACCATAAGCCATCTGGCTTCATAAAATGCTCACAGAAGATGTCTATAATGGATGGCCACAGTAACTGCGTTTACTGTCTTGGGGCCATCCACTTACAGGAAACTTGCTTATTTTGCCACTCTTTTCATGCTAATGTTGCAAGAAAGGAAAAATAAGCTTATTCTAAAAGGCTTCCTTAAACTTTCCTTTGAGGAAGATGTGGCTAGCTGTTTCTCCTCTGCTAGATCTCAGGGATCTAAAAAGGAAATGTCTAAGTCCTCTAAGAGGCCCTCCCTGGCACAGGCTGGTGTCTCGAAACCTCCTCTTAAAATGACTAAATCTGACAAATTTACTGTGTCTTTGGCTCCACAGAGTTCGGAGCCGATTGAGAGTTGTACTACTGTGATTACAGGGTTGGCGCCAAGTAGCTAGGAGCTGAACACAGAGAGTATTCAATGGAGCCGGTCTATGGAACCATTACCGGTCTCCTCTACAGTGAAGTCACCAGTACTGCAGAGATCCCATTCTCCTACTTAGCCCTCCAGGTCTTCCAGGAGTTTATCAGAAGAAGATGTGGAGAGGGTAGTGCTGAGACTGTTGAAGTCATCTGCCTTACCAAAATTGTTGTTAGCTCCAACCCAGTCAGTTCCGTAGCCACTTGAGCCTGTTTTGCCCCCTTCTGTGATTCCTCCTTTGTGCCATGCTGGCCTTTCGGAGCCGGAGTGTTTGGTACCACTGGTGGAACCCTCAGTTCCATCTCCCCTGACACTCTCTGTGCCGTCCGTGCCAAAGCTCCCCGGTTGGCCCCAACGGGGGTGCCTGGAACCGAACCTCTTTGGTTCCGAGCCTCATTCTCGGTGTGTCGGCGAGGGTGAGTTTGGATCCTACATCTGTCTCAGAGCTGATGGCATCCTCGGCCTCTTCAGAGCCGAGGAGGTCTTCAGAGCCAGAGAGGTCGGCATTCGAGATGATGAGGAGTGTGCTGTCCCGATCTTCAGCTCCTACCAACGGTACTGACACTCTCCCCCCTTAGGGCACCTATTTCTGTCTCCCTCCCTGGACAGCAGAGACCCGCAGCCTCAGGCGCCACCAGCTGGTGGCCCCCACTCTTCCAAGACCTCCCCGGTATATCCTTCAGAGGAGCCCCCACGGAAGAGAACATGTAAAAGGAAGCAAGTAGACTCCCAGAATGAGTCTTTGACCTCTGACACTGACGTCAAGGAGTCGGAAGGGTCCCCCAAGTCATCCTCTGATGAGGTTTCCTTCGTAGACACCCTGGAAATCTTTAAGCAGAGGAACGGATGGCCCACTGTCACTCCTTCTGATGAGGAGGCAGTGTACCTGAAGGCTTTCAGGTCTCAACCTTCAGCCTCTTGGGTATCTCAACCTTTTGACGAACTGATGGAGCTAGTTAGTTGGAATGTGTGGGATACTTCTGATGCCATGGAGCCAGTCCCCAGGAGACCAAATAAGTTTCTTTCTGCACCCAGAGAAAAGGAAATTTTATCTAAAGGTCAAGGGACAACCAACGTGATAGCCGATAGATCATACCCACTCTATCGAGAGGCCATTCAAGTTTGGAAATGGGCGATATCTTCCCAACGTTTTCTGGTGTCAATGCACATACAAGGGACAAACCAACGTGATAGCCGACAAGCTCAGCTGGGCAATCTAGATGCCTCACGAGTGGTCTCTGAAACAGGAAATAGCAGAGCAGATTTTCTGCAGATGGGGACAGCCTTGCTGCGATCTCTTTGCCAGCCCGATCAACGCCAAATGCAGCAGCTATTTCTCCCTTATTCCCCCTTCGGGGGAGTCACCCAGAGACGCACTTGTTCACGATTGGCCCGAGTCTCCTTTATGCTTTTCCTCCCTTTCCTCTCATACCCAAGGTTATTCAGAAAGCGAAACGACTGGGAAGCAAACTGATCCTCATTGCTCCTTACTGGCCTTGTCATGTTTAGTTCCCCTTTCTCGGGCCACTTCTCCTAGACAATCCTTGGATTCTGGACCCAGTACCAGATCTCTTGACACACGTCAGGCTCTATTCATCCCACTTTACACACCCTCAATTTGACAGCTTGGCTGCTCCAATTCCATCCCTAGTCAGGCTTCACGACTTCTCACCCTCTGTGACTCATATACTAACGTCCTCTCATAAACCCTCCACTAGGGGACTATATTCCAGCAGATGGAAGAGATTTTCTATCTGGGCTGAGAAAAAAATGTTGACCCTTATACCGCTTCCATCCCGGTGATTGTAAAGTTCCTGTCTGAGATTTTCCATCAGGGATCTGCGGCTGCCACTATCAGGGTTCAATTGGCAGCGATTTCTAATTTTCATCTAGGCATACAAGACTCTAATCTGATGTCACATAGGCTGTGCAAAACCTTCCTCAAAGGTGCCAGTTTGAGACCCCCATTTCAGGAACCTGTTGCTGCATGGGATTTAAATTTTGTGCTATCCAAATTGACGTCTCCATCCTTTGAGCCTTTTCATTCATCGCCTTTGAAGTTTTGTCTTGGAAGACTTTGTTTTTGGTGGCTATCACATCTGCCAGACAGATTGTCAGAGTTGCAAGCATTATCTGTAAAACCCCCTTATCTATTTTTCACATAGACAGAGTATCCCTTCGTACTAATCCTTCCTTTGTTCCCATAACACTTTGAACCAGTCCATAGAACTTCGTGTTCTGTATTCTGCTGCGTTGGAGTGGTTTGGAAAGGTTTCATCAGTTGGATGTTCATAGGCAATTAAGTTTTTATTTGCACAGGATGAAGGAATTCAGGAAATCTGATCAATTATTTATTTCCTTCTCCGAATACAGGTCACGTTTACCAGTTTCTAAAGTAACCCTCTCAAATTGGATTTCTAGCTGTATAGCTTACATTTACACCTCCTGAGGGTGTAGACCTTTACCTTTCAAAATCAAGGCTCATTCTACTAGATCTCAGTCTACCTCTTCAGCCTTTCAGGCCAGGGTCCCACTTAATAATATTTGTGCAGCTGCAACTTGGGCTATCCCTCACACATTTATTACTCATTACAAATTGGATTTAACCTCCAAGGGTAGAGCATCCTTTGGTTCCACGGTACTCGGGAGTATTTTTACTTGAGCCACCCAGGAATGAGGTGCTAGGGAGGCTGTCCCATATGTAAGAATGAAGGTGAGATAGGACTACAGAACATAAAGAAGTTATGTACTCACATAACATTCCATGTTTGTAGTCCATCTCACCCTTCATTCTTATGAACCCACCCTCCTACCCCCATCCTGGAAGTACCTGGAGACAGATAATAGATAGTTATCCTTCACTGGATACCTTTTATTATGGGCTTCTTTTTGCATTTGGTTCTTATGTGTATTAGTTAGCAACAAACAAGATCTGGGGATTGTACTGGTGCACCATGGGATACCTACCTACCTAGCCACGAGCCAACTAGAAGTCTTCCAGCTTGTAAATAGGCTGAGTCAGAGCCGAGGATTGGCTCCGATCCCATATGTAAGAAGAACTACAAACATGGAACGTTATGGTGAGTACATAACTTCTTTTTTTCCTTATTTCGGTTATTTGCTGAAGGCAGGATGTCCAACTTCTGGACCAGCCTCCTGAACTTTCTTCAGATGTCCTTATGAACATAGCTGCACCCTGACCAGTATTTGTACTGTTCCAGTATTCATAACATGAGGGAGTTTCCTCCATAGGCCAGTATACAGAAGACTTCACTACTGTAGGGTGAGTGGTACATTGCACATAGGCTGTGATCAGACGTTGCCCATAAAAGTGACGTATGTGCGCACCATACTCAGAACTTCTCTGCCTCCAGATCCAAATGCCAGATTCCAACGTGCAGGCTGACTCAGAGTCATTTGCGATTCTTCACAATTCAGTTAAGTGCCCCGTTGGAGAATTTTTTTACTTTTGCTACTGTCTTTGGTTAGGGTTCATGTCATCCAACGACAAAATTCCACACAAAGATAGCCACCTCCAGTGCCTGTTCTGCCTAGGCCCAAACCATGTCCACAAAAACTGCTCTATTTGTCAAGAGTTTGTCCCAAAGAATTTAAGGAGTAGATTATCCTCCCTTGCCATCTTCCTTGAGAGTTGTTGCTTAGAGCTTCTAGCAAAAAGTCCTATGGAGGGATCCTCAGGGCTTGAAGCTGAGTTGACTTTGAAGTGGAAGGCCAAAAAGCAAAGGCCGGATCCTTCTACTCCACCTCTGGTACCAACGTTTCTGTTGAGGCGGAGCGCAGCCCAGAGACATGCCCATTCACAAGTCAGATCTGCAGGCCGAGCCGGACATCCTGCCCACTTTGGATCTGAGCATTAACATGTCTGCAGAGGCTGAGCAGGCATTTGTTTCAGATGTCTGAGGGGGAACCACAGCTTGCGATTACGGAAGACCGTAACGGGATTCCACATATCCTTGATAGGGAAGAGGTAGATTCCGACCTGATCAAATGTAGGTCTACATATGGCCCTTCTACCCTACATAAAGCAGACCTGCATGGGAAAAAAAACAAGCATTTGTCTCCACCTAAAGAGCATTTAGGAATTGGTAGCAATTCACTCAGGACCTTCTCAATGCCCTTGTGCTACTTAGGTCTCCTCCAGGTTTTACAACTCCCCCACCACCCCACCCAGTACTTTCTCTCCACTTAAAAGAACTAGGGAAGAGGAAACATCTGAGAAGAGGCATCTTCAGGGGATAAATCCCTGGTGTACACATCACAGATCTCTTCCCTCCTGGATTATTCCTCCCCAGAAGAGGAATCAAATGGTACAAACTTCACCAATGGAATACCTGTCCTTTTGAGAGACCACTTTAAATGGGGTAGCACCCAAGTGTCTGAAGTACAGAAAAGATTCTATGAGCTATTACAAGTAGAATCACAGAAAAGATTCTATGAGCTATTACAAGTAGAATCACATAGCCCATCAGCTGTCCTTCCTGCCATGCCTGCCTTTTTCAGTGCTTTTGCCTAAGCCTTACAGGCACCAGATTCCCAGCCACCTGCCCCTAAAAATCCAGACCACTTCTACAAGGTGCCAGAGAACTGCAGGTTTTTCTTCAGATGTACGTCTGCAGACCCTTCTGTAATTTCTGTGGCTTCTGAGAAGCCATCAAAATTGCTGCCCTCCTCTACCCTCTTACCATGTGAGAAGGATAGCAGGATCCTGGATAGACTAGGCAAAAAGGTATACACTTCTGCCACTCTACATTTAGGGCTATAAATTACCAAACACGTGACCAAATTCCCTTTAGAACTTATGTCCAAACTTTCACAAGTAATTGCAGGCTTGCCTGACTCAGAAAAAAAAACGTGGCTGCTACTTTGCTTGGTGCTTCTTCTCAAGTATCGTGTCACTCCATAAAATGCAGCTATGATGCTGCAGAGTCTTCTGCCAGAGCTAGCAACCTCTGGATCAGGGATAAGATTTTCTTGGCTAAGACTTGAGCCCTTACCTGAAGACATAAAAGCTAAACTTGTGGATGCTCCTCAGGACAATTTTTCCTTGTTTGGACCTGCAGTTGCTAACCTATTCAAATCACTGCAGGAAAAGGGTAAGGAACTGCAAGAATTGAAACATACTTTTGTTTCCCAAGTAAACACACTTTGCAATGTGGGTTTGATGCCTTACAAGCATCTTGCAGGGCTGCTATCACTAGGTCTATTCTTAGAAGGCATGCGTGGCTTAAGAAACAGAACTTACCAGATCATATCAAAGCAAAATTACTAGATACACCATTAAATCAAGAGCGTCTATTTGGCAATAAAGCAGAATAAGTCCTCAAAAGAATGGAGGAGAAAGCTAAATCTATGCAAACTGTTAAAGATTTCTTACAAGTACAGCCACCTAGATTCAGTAGGCATTGGCCTTCAAAAAAGTGGTCCAGGCCTTCTCAGTCCAAGCCCAGGGGCAGCAGACCACCAAGACTTCAGTCTCAGGTTATGCACAGATCTAAGCAATGGAGTGCTCCCACATCCAGAACAGAGAGTAGTAAGCCAGCACCCTATGGTAAAATTGCACAATGTCTTATCTTTAGCTCCTCCGAGCCTTGCCCAAGTACTTGCACCTTTAGGAGGGAAACTTACCCTGCATGCCAAAAACTAGGAATGCATTACCCAAGACAGATGGGTCTTAGACATTGTTTCCCAGGGATACAAATTTCAGATGTTGTTCTTGTTTCACTGTTGCAGTCATTACATTTGAGTTATCTGCCTGCAGGTAACCCTCAGCCGGCCTGAATATCATTCTTGGATCTCTGCGTCGGGTGCTGTCTCTTCTTCCATGATGTCAGGTCGTGAGGGGTATAAAACGTGCAGCCAACGCCATTACATCAGTCTTGCTTGCCATGCGGTTCCTGAAGCAGAAGCAGTTTGCAAGTGCTGGTCGGCCGACTCCTGAAATTTTCGTTTTCGAGTTTCAGAACCAAAGTCTTCAAAAAACGCTTAAGTACCCCATTGGGGATACTTTTTCTTGCTCTAAACCGATGTCAGTAAAAGTTAACAATTGTATTACCTCTGGAAAGCAAATACCTCATAAGGATTTTCATTTGTACTGCATTCCTTGCTTAGGCTCAGACCACGACGTCCCTCGCTGTTGGTTTTGTGCCTTATTCAACTTCCGAACTGTTCGTCGTTGTTTTATTTTTGTAGCATATTATTTCGGTACTATTTTTAACTAGCCAGAAATGGCTTGGGTAAGCCACCTGACTACCGACATTCCGAAAAAAGATAAAGACAGAGACAGACTGCATAAGTCCAAAGCTGCTGATGACGCTTCCGTTAAGCTAGCTGCCAGTTCGTCGGTACTCAGTGAGGTGCTTTCGCAGCCCCTGATACCTGCTACTTCAGATTCGCAGGCCTCTACTAAGACCCATTTGGAGTCTGGTATGCCGCAAGATGCTTCTTCGACCATGGAACTTGCGATTGTTTCTACCTTGGATGGGTCAGGAGCCGCTGTGCAGGTACCAGCTTCTGAGGGTGTATTCAGGCCTACTGACTTGCATTTCAAACCAACGCCATCTTCTTCTTCAAGGCCTAAAACTCGACCAACGCCTAGAAAACCGACATCCAAACTGCATGGTCAGGCCCATATGCCTAAAAAACAAATGATTAGAATGGCCGAAGACCTTATTACTTTAGAGGAAGCCAGCCTTCACCCTCTAAGAGACCTAGAAATTATTTTCCTTCTGATTCTTCTGATCAGGATTCTGAAATTTCTGTTTCTTCTGATTACCAGGATTTGCCCTCATCTACCTATGAGAATTCTGATGCAGAGGATTCCATTCCCTCTGCTTTCCCCCCCAGAAGATTTTTCTTTTGGTGAAACCTTACACACTCTTAGGGAGCATTTCCGCTGGGAAAGCCTGGATTACTCTGACTCCCAAAAGAGGCTTAGGGAATTCTTACTCCTCCCTCAACACAGGTCTTTAGCTATCCCTCCTGTCCTAGACATTGTAGATGATGCTTTCTTGGAATCTAGCCTGGCCCCAGACACTTTACCTCCAGCTCCCAGGAAACCTGAGAGGTATTACAGAGTACCTGACTCTCACAAGTTTCTCTTCAAGAATCCCACCGTGGACCCAGAGACCATTTCCCAAGGACCTAAAGGCATCAAGGCTACCACAGCCAAAAACCCTACCCCCTCTGATAGAGATTCCAGGGCCTTGGACAGATGGGGTAAGACAGTATACACTTCTGCTACTTTGGCCATTAGGGCCTTAAACTGCCAGTTTCATATGTTAAAGTATCAGCAGCATATTATGGGACTACTTAAACAGAAAATTATGTTGACTCCTGACTTTGCTGAACATAAAGAATTACAGGATTTAATGCATTTTGCTGAACAAGTTGGTAAACATGCTTTGCAGTGTGGTTTTGACTCTTAAGAAGCATCTTGTAGGGCTGCTGTCACTGGGTCTGTTCTTAGAAGGCATGCTTGACTTAAGGAGCAAAATTTGCCAGATCATGTTAAAGCTAAATTACTGGATGCTTCCTTAAACCAAGACCGCCTGTTTGGTAACAAAGCAGAAGAAGATCTTAAAAATATAGAGGAAAAAGCTAAATCTATGCAAACTGTTAAAGATTTCCTGCAAGTACAGCCTCCCAGATTTAGTAGGCTTTGGCCTTCTAAAAATTCCTTTCCTGTCTCTTCTAGGCCTTCTCAGTCCAAACCCAGGAGCAGCTGACCACCTAGGCTACAGTCTCAAGGTACTCACAGGCCTACGCAGTGGGGGGCTCCCACTTCCAAAGCTGGAAGTAGTAAGACACCCCCTATGGAAAAATGTCACAATGACATGACCTTAAACCTTCCAGGCCTTGCTCAACTATCTGCTCCCATAGGAGGAAATATCGCCTGCGTGCAAAAAACTGGGAACTCATTACCCAGGACACATGGGTTTTAAATATTGTTTTCCATGGATACAGATTCCACTTACACACCTTACCAACCTCAAACGGTTGGCCAGACCTACCCCCATACCAGTGGGCAGAGGCCCAACAGCAGGGTTCTCTCTCTTCTAAGTATCAGGGCTATTCAACCTGTCCCAGCAGAAGAAAGGGGACAACGTTTTTACTCAAGAATTTTCCTGGTACCCAGAAAAGACAGCTCCTGGCTCCTATCCTGGACCTCTCTATTCTAAACACCTTTTTGGTAATCCCAAAATTCAAAATGCTAACACTTCTGCACCTGCTTCCTATGCTAACACTTCAGCACCTGCTTCCTATGCTAGGCAAAGATGCCTGGTTGGCAACCTTAGACTTAAAGGAAGCTTACCTGCACATTCCAATAAGGGAATCTTGCAGGAAATACCTACGCTTCAGAGCAGGCTCCATGCACTATCAGTTCTCTGCACTTCCCTTCGGCTTATGTACTGCGCCCAGGGTATTCACAAAGTGTCTAGCTCCAGTCATTGCATTTTGCAGGCAAAAAAATATTCAAATATACCCATATCTGGGCAATTGTCTAATTCAGGCAGAAAGTCCGGACATGCTATTAAAACATCTGGCATTTGTAAAGAAACTTCTACCATCTCTAGGGTACACCATAAACGAAAAGAAATCTCATCTAGTACCCTGCCAACAAATTGTATTCCTGGGAGCAAGCTTGAACACAGATTCCCAGATGGCTTACTTCACGCCAGCGAAACAAGTTTATTTGATAGCCTACTTCAAACTACTGGCCACAAAGACCTAGCTATGTGCAAGGAAAATCCTGCAAGCCCTGGGGTTTATGGCCTCTTGCATTCTACTAATTCCATATGCAAGACTGCATATGAGGAAACTACAATGGTATCTAAAAAGCCTATGGTGTCAACAGTCCCGGGACCTGGAGTCAATGCTTCCCATCATTCCTTGTATAAAGACAGAGTTGCTTTGGTGGGAAGAGGCCTGCTACCACAACAAGGGACTCCCATTCACTTTACCCCCTGCTGCCCAAACCCTAACAACAGACGCATTAGACTGTGCATGGGGGGGGGGGGGGGGGGCTCACTTGGCAGGGCAAATGGAACCCGAGTTAGATGCACCTGCATATCAATCAAAAAGAAATGTTAGCTGTACAGAATTCCCTGACCGCCTTCAAGGACCACATTCTTCCAGGGCAATTATTGGTAAAGACAGACAAACACCACTGTTATGTGCTACATAAACAAGCAGGGGGGAACCCATTCTTACCCTTTCTGCAGACTAGCCATGGCTCTGTGGAACACAGCCTTGAGCTACCAAGTGCACCTACAAGCTCAATTCCTGCCTGGAAGGTAAATTCACTGTCAGATGACCTAAGCAGAAATCTCATGGACCCACAAGAGTGGAAACTGGAACCACAGATATGCAACTTTTTGGGAAACAAGTGGGGGGAATCTAGAGATAGACCTGTTTGCCTCCCCTCAGAACTACCAACTGGACAAATTCTGCACAAGGACTTCCCACAGTCAAGCTTGGAAAGTGGATGCCCTGTCCTTCACCTGGGAAAGCCACTCAATTTATGCCTTTCCCCCTCTGCCTCTCCTCTCGAAAGTGCTGCTAAAGATCAAACAGGACAAACCAAGGACAATACTGATTGCACCAGACTGGCCACGACAGCACTGGTACCCCCTCTTGCGCAGTATGTCACTGCTGGAACCATGGCACCTGTCTCAGACCCTTTCCCTGCTGTCCCAGCAGGAGGACCAGATTCTGCACCCTGGGCTTCAAACCCTGAACCTTGCAGCCTGGCTAATCACTTGAGCTCTCCAATAGCATCCCTCAGTAAGCAGGTGCTAGATGTCATTCTGGAGACAAGGAGGCCTAGTACTAAAAACTCCTATGCTGAAAAGTGGAAAAGATACTGTTCCCGGAGTCAGACTCAGGGGATGGCCACAACGGTGTCCAGCTTACCACATATTCTTCAATACTTAACAGAGATGCTCGACAAGGGCCTCTACTTCTCGTCAATTAAAATTCATGCCTCTGCCATATACTGAGCCACCCCTCTTCTCTCACCCCCTGTTAAAACAATTCCTCAGTGGGGGAAAAAATACCCAGGAGAGCCCCTACTCCTGCCTGGGACCTCAACTTTGTATTGGAAAAGCTCCCTCTACCTACTTTTGAGCCAGCCCCAAATGCAGAGTTGAAATTCCTTTCTTGGAAAACAGCCTTCCTTCTAGCCATCACTTCAGCAAGAAGAGTGTCTGAATTATAGGCCCTCATGGCAGTGGAGTCCATCATCTTCCATGCAGACAGGGTGTCCCTCAGGACCAATCCTTCCTTTATGCCCAAGGTGTGTCTAGTGTGGCCCTTAATCATTCCATTCATTTGCCTACTTTTTTCCCAAATCCACAAAACAAATGGAAATGAATACTGCACTCTTTGGACATGCACAGACAACTTAGATTTTATTTGTACAGGACTAAGGCTCTCAGAAAATCTGAACAGCTGCTAGTTGGCTTTGCTGCTGGGGCAGAGGGGAAGGCCATTTCAAAGCAAACCATTTCTAAGTGGATAGCCCGTTGCATCCATTTTTGCTACAAGCACCATGGGAAAATCTACCCCACAGCAGATAAGATCACATTCCACCAGGGCTGCATCTACCTCTACAGCCTTTCTCAGCGGAGTCCCTACCAGGGACATCCAGGAAGCTGCAACCTGGAGCTCTGTACACACTTTCTCCAAGCACTACCACTTGCCTATCTTTTCTAAATCCAGAGCTGGACTTGCCACAGCAGTCTTACAGGGCCTGATTGCCAGCCCTAATGCTTCTTAACTACCTCCACCCTTCCTTAATTTTGGGAATCAACCCAAATGTGATGACTGCAACAGTGAAACATGAAGAACATAGTACAGTTGTGTACACTTACCATAAATGTAGATGTTCGAGTGTATATACTGTTGCAGTCTTGGTTACCTTCCCTCCAGCCCCCTGACTTCTTTGCTTCTACCTATCCTATTTTGGTGTAGCATATCTTATACCATGTGTATTTGCTTTTTGCTGGGGGTGTTCCATACCATATAATTGCTTCTTAGTTTGGGGGCACCTGACATCTGGGGCAAGAATAACTGATGTAATGGCGTCGGCTTCATGTTTTATACCCCTGATGACCTGACGTCATGGAAGAGCGACCACATCCGATGCAGAAATCCCAAGACTCTGGTATTCAGGCCGGCTGAGGGCTACCTGCAGCCAGATAACCCAAATGTGATGACTGCAACAGTGAATACACTCTCTAACATCTACATTTATGGTAAGTGTACACAACTGTACTTTCTCTCTCCTCCTACATTTTAGCCAAGGGCAGTCACCACATGTTACATCACAGATTGGACCTCCTCACACAACACAAAGGAACTCTCATTCATCCCCACTTGGTGACTCTTTAGTTGACCCTGTGGATGATAGGGTACAAATCCCTTTCAGACACCTGTTCTTTAAGGACATGCTCACAGTCCTGCAGGACTTCCTGGAAAGCTCCTCAGCTCCCCCCCCCCCCTTACTTCATGAGTTTTGGTATTCTCCGTCGTTTTATGAATACTGCAACAGATGAATAGGACAGAGAATAGCTGTGTAAAATCTTACCGTAACTATAGATGTCCATCTCTTCTCTGTTGTAGTATTCTATCCCTCCCTCCTTCCCCGTGGCCTTGCTTCTTCTTAGATGATTCTTGCCTACTTCCTTAGGCTGGCATTCCCCCTGGGGATGGTGTGAAAGTACATCAGTTTTATGGCCATTGTCTTATTGCAGCCTATGTGCGATGTACCACGCACCCTACAGTAGTTAAGTCTTTTGTATACTGGCAGACGTCGGGTCGTCTGCGGTGCCAACTCCCTCATGTTATGAATGCTGCAATAGAGAAGAGAAGGACCTCTATTGTTATGGTAAGATTGTACACAACTATTCTTCCTTTTTCCTCAAGAAGTATTCAAGTAGTCATTGCCTGTTGAGCTTGTTTCAGATGAGTCAAGGTATCTCTTTCTTTAATATATGATTGCTCGTTTTGACCTAACTACTGGACTAGAGTTGGCTACCTTTCCAAGCTGCATGACATCCCTGGAAAAGGAGCCAAATAAAAGTGCATATTGAAGTCAGATTCTGCCAAGAACATCAATTTGCAGTGTTTTTATTTATTTATTTATTTATTTTTTGTGGTTAGGAGAAGATCATGAAGCAATGTGTGGCGTTTGGAAAAAGCTGTTACTCAGTAAGGTGAGAATTTAAAGGCTTACCTGGCCCAGAAGAAATCTAGAAGCTTTAGTGCAGGCCAGTGGATTTGTGGGTGAACCATCTATTTCAAATATCCAGAGAAAGAAAAGGAAAATGAAACAACCCCAGATGTCTATTAAAGAGACTGTGGGAAGAGAGCATGAGGTCTGTGATGCCATGTCTTTTTGTCCTGGTAAGGATTTATCTTGTGCTCCCCAGTCTAGTATGAATCTTGAAAGGAGTCTAGGCCTGTCTTGATCCCTTCAGAGGTGGATAGTGGAGTCTGTTGTTGCTGCTGCTGCCACTTTACAGGTCTCTAAGGAGACTGTGTTGATGGCTAGGCCACATGACAGTTCCAAGATATCCAGGAAGGATTCCCATACTCCTAGGATAATGCCAGCTGCTTGAAAACTGTTCTGATGCCACAGTTAATAGGTTTCCAAGCACGGGGTGTTAGATGTTTTCTCTGCTTTTGAGAAGGTAGACCTGATATCAGAAACTCTGGCATCATTACCTTCTGTTGCTGTTTCACGGTTTGATTTTAGGAGAGTCTTAACGGAACGCACATGCTTACCACCAATATTCAGCTTATAACTTCATAAGTGTTGATCACTTGACAATAATTATGATATTTGTATTCTAATTGTAACCACTATATCCTGAATATTGTACTGTAATATTGTACCCTGACTCAAATTTTCAACTGCAACCCTCCTATTGTATTGGACTGTTTCATATTAATCTACTTTACTGTACTGTATATTATGTATTCTGTATTGTGAACATTGTGTACGGTTATGCTTATATTATGTATTCTTAATTTTAGTGTAGAGCATTTCTTCATGAGCCTCCACTGAAAATGGGCTCACTATGGCCCAGTGGACCTTCCCAGCAAATATATAATGTAATGTAATATAATGTATTATAATATATTATAGTATAAAATAAAAAAAGAAAATATATAGCATCTTGGCAGAGGGTAACCTCTAGCCAGCTCACTCTTCTGTTTTAGGCATTAGTCCTCCTCCAAGAGCAGGAAGGAATCCTCCCTCCCTTCCATCTCGTAGTATTGGGATCTTGAGGGAGAGGACTTGGCATATATTTTGCTGATCTTCAACTCCACAGATTTGATACCAGTGGCTGAGAAACTCTTTTATGGGCTGTCCAGAGAATGTCTTCTACAGAGATGCACTAAACCTGATGAGTGAGCACTTCAAATAAGGAGAGAAGAAATATCCACCGTACAAAAAATTAATTTAAGCTCCTACGTAGACTCTCTGGATGAAACCACGTTGACTAAATTAGTGCATGCACTTTTTTACACTTGCCAGCAATGAGGGGAATGGGTTCTTGGACATGTTTGGAAAGGTGGCATATATGTGATATTTTAGCATTTTAGGCTCTGTACTGCCAAATGAGTAAGTTAAATTGTCAGGGTGAAGTCAAAAACAGATTGAGGACATGACCCTAGATAAAAAACTCAGAGAAAAGTAACCAAGTTTATTTAGACTTCCTCTAGAGTGGGGAAGCATGCTGTCGTATGTGGATACTACCAGCTGGATGCCTGCAGCAGGGCAGTAGTCTCTGGGACAGTGCTGAGAAAACACGTGGATCAAGCTGCAGCTCTTGCTTGAGGATGTAAGGGTCAACTAGCTACTAGATGCGCCCCTACTGAAGGGTCTCCTCTTCATCCCACTCTGATATTGTTTTAAAGTACCCTGAGGTAAAAGGGAAAGCTGTGGAGTCATTTAAGCAGATACTTCTGTTCTGTTAATAATTCATGAATGCAGTAGAAATAACCTAAATGAATCATGGCCCCTGTATGGGGGAAAAGAGCACTTATAGACAGAAAAAGGATTTTGTAAATTAGCAAGCTTGACATTGTGAAATGTGTTGAGGTAGACAAAAAGGTAAGGGAATGAGAGATGTATCCCCTCCTGCAAAACAAATCCTGGACAGTGGTGACTACCCCCCCCCCCAACAAAATGTCCTTTTTTATACCCAGTTGGATGGCATATTGGCCCTTTCCAATGATTATTGGTTCCTGCACCTCAGAACTACAATGTAAATGTTTTTAATTGTACCCACTGTCAGGAGTATGCTGTCAGTTTCTCCTGGACGAGATGGACTTGGCAAAGGAAGTAGTAAATCAACTGTTAGAATTTGGAGCAATGGAAAGAGCCATGGTGGATCAGGAGGAGAAATTATTCTATTTTCATCTCTTCCTAGCATTAAAGAAGGATGGCCTGTGGAGACCAGTCCCATGCCTGTCCAAATCAAATCACGTGTTAACACTGCATGGCTGCCTTCTCTTGCTGTGCAGTGGCCCAATACTGGCCACTTTGGGCCTGAAGGATGCTTGTCTGTGTATTCCAGTCTGTCTGTATCCTTAAGACTCTCCACCTTTCACCATGGTTGTGGTCTTTGTTCACTTGATTTAGGACAAAGTGTACATTTACATATACTTGGATGACTGCCACATCAGGTTGTCTTCTTGGTTAGCAGTGCAGAATGCTCTCACTTCAGCAGTGTCTACCAACAGACTGGGGTTCACTTAGCTTTCCCAAGACCAAGCTGGAGTTTGATATGAGGAAGATTTTCTTAGAAGCCATGTTAGACACAGAAACAGATCATTTGTTCTTTCACACGAAGAAAGCTGTGTTGAAGTATTTTTCTTTTAGCCTGGCACATGCCCAGGACTCGCAGGTTAGTAGAGTTTTGAGCCCTAGACCTTGCATCATTCTCCGCCCACATATGTGGTTCCCTTTGATGCATTTGAAGAAGTTTCATTGGTACTGGAGGAGTAACTGCAGCACAGCTATTCCATTTTACATTGGTGTCCACTCATCCCATTCATAATGAAAATTGCTTTTGGTGGGCTGCTCAAGTAGTCACCAAGTAGAGGTTTTGGATATAGAACACCTGTCACCACGCCAGATACACAGATACAGACTTTTACAACAGATGCTTCGTACTTATCGCAGGGGACTCACCTTGCACATCAGAAGAGTAAGTGGCTGTTTAAGCAGAACCACGCACGACCCATAATTCTTAGTGTCTCAGAGACATTAGAAAACCCTTTAGTTGGAACTGTTTACCTTAAAAGAGAATCACCAACTAACTCCATTTTGCTCCAGGGTCCCCATTCCCAGTGCATGGGTCAATGATGCCTTTAGCTCGAAAAGGAAAGGAGCTCGATGTCTTCTTTTCCTCTGTGTATTCCTTAGTTCAGTGATTTCCCAAAAGGTAAGGGCAAAAAAGACAAGTCTTACTCTGGTCACTCCTTCTGCCCAGGCAAACATTGTTCTCTACACTTGTACACATTGCTCAACCGGAATCTGTATGCCTTACTTAGCATTCTACACTTTTGATGCAACTGATAAAGGTATTTTGGTCCGGATGGAAAAGCTGGCAACATGGATCCTTTCAGCCAGATACATTTTAAGGAATCGCTCCCTGATGAAGTTGTGTACATCCCAGAAGAAGACAGAAGACCAAGTGCAAGGAAATTATACCTGTCTAACTGTAAAGTGTTTAGTAAGTGGTGCAGTTCCACAGGTATTGCACTGAAATTCTATGTAGAAACAAAGGTCTTACAGTACTTCGCTGAACTGGTAGCTGAAGACCTCTCTTGTACCTCTGTTTAAAGTACTCCTTTCAGCTATTTTCATTTGCCTGCCTGTGGACCTCCCACACAGCATTTTATGCAGTTTTTGAAGGGGGCACTAAACATGAAATAATCAAGAAAACAAAACTGTCCTTCCTAGGACTTGAACTATACTGTAATCAACACTTTCTGATTTTAAATGCAGTATTTTTGCACCACTTGAGTTCCTTTTTTGCCATTGCATCAGCCTGAAGAGTTTCCAAGCTTTAGTGTAATGTGTAAGTAAGCTTATATAGTCTTCCACAAAGACGGTGTCTGTCGAGGATGAACCCCTGCTTCATGCCTAAGGTACGTGTCAGGAGTTGTTTCTCAGTGAGATACTACGTCTCTTGATTTTTTTCTTAACTCACAAAAGACAGGGGAAAGGAATATTACATTTTCTGTACATCCAGCAACAGCTTAAATATCAGTAGAACAAACAATGTCAGGTGACCAGCAGTCAAGAAAAGAAGACTTGTCAATCTGAGAGCCGAACCTGTCTAAATAGACTTTGTTGTCTTCTATTATGATTCAACTGAAAAAAAATACTGGAAGCATTAGTCAGAGTGCATTCCATTGGCCACTGCTGCATCTTTGTTTCCCCAAGGCATTTCTGACACAGCATGTGGACCTCAATCCACACTTTCTTCAGACACTACACTGTAGGTGTCTCCCTGTCATTATTCCACATTTAGCTGTAGTACTGTTTCTGGAGTAGGATTACACCTAAAATGTTGATCCCACCTCTGAATACAGCCAGACAGTGCACAGATTGCCATAGCAGTGGAAGCTTTTGTGAAGAAAATGAAAACACTGTCATCTGTGGTAGCATGTCTGGCAAGAGATTTGTGCATATTCTTAGCTTAACTCGTATTGTATGCCAGCATGCCTGATTGTGAAAATGTAAATAAGCTTTAAAATATCGAATATTTTCCTGTTTAAACGAAATGTTTAAGAATCTGTCACTGCGTTGATAGTTTTAACTGTGCATGCTTGCGAGGGGCATTCCAAAGTTCAAACTGTGGAGATTCAGCTGAGCAGTGAGTGATGTCATTGGAATGTTCCTTGTTGCTAGGAGATGATTTAAATAGCTGATTGACAGAAGAATTTTTTTTATGAAATTAGACCGTTGAGACTGAGAAGCTGTGCAGTTTATCAAGTGCAGAGCAGTTTACCAAGTACTGAGCAGTCAGTGAACACCAAGAAAAGGAGAACTCACAAAGAAAACTGTAAGCTTGCCTTGGCCTTGCTATTTTATATTTTAGAATAGATCAGGGACGGCATTTCTTTAGTTAGATCAGGAAAGTTTAGTCATTTAAGATAGTTTTTCTTGAGTAATGGACTTCTATCCTGCAGGTGATTTACATTTCTGGTGATTGAATTCTAATGTTTATTGAGAGATGTTCTTCATCTCACATTGCTGCAGTCCTTACACTTGGGTAGTCCGCTGTCCTCAGTCGGCCCGAATATCAAAGTATTAGGCTGACGTCGCTCAAGGCGCTTAAGACTGACATCAGGACGTCAGGGTACAAATGCGCATGACCGACGTCATATCCTCAGTCTTTTTTGCCACATGGTCCGATGCAGAAGCAGCGTTGCAAGTGCCGTTCGGCGTTCTGAAATTTTTCGAATTCAGAGTTTCAGACCGAGTCAAAGTTGGCTAAGTACCCCGTTGGGCAATATTTTAGTTTTTTCTTGCCTCAGTGGTTTACCGGATGTCAGAAAAAGTGAATAACTGTATTTCTTGTGGGAAGCAGATACCGCATAGAGATTATCATACTTTGTGTATTCCTTGTTTGGGGCCTGAGCACGACGTTGTTGGGTGTCGCTTTTGTGCTAGGTTCAATAAGCGCACTATTAAGCGAAGGTTAGATTGTGCCAGGTTGGTCTTCGGGAAGCGGTGCAATTATAATATGCCGTCGGATGCTCCGATGCCCGCTTCTTCGAAGAAGCGCAAAGACAAAGCAGCTAAACCCAGGCAAGAAGAGTCGTCCGTACCGGACGCCGGTTCTTTAGAGGCGTCAGTGGAACCGGTGGTCCCGCCGGAGGCTTCTCTGGAGTCCCAGGGGGAGACTTTGATATTGCAGGATGTGGCCTCTCAGGAGGCAGGTCAGGCTGAAGGGGCTTCTCAGGTTACTGTACTCCCCTCCCTTCTTAGGGTGGTTAGGCCCTCTCCTTCTGTTTCCAAGGCTTCTCCCAGAGGCAGGCCAGGTTTAGCTTCTGTTGGTGTCACTCCTAGTTCAACAGGATCTGTGCCCAAGAAGCACATGCTTAAAATGGCAGAAGATTTAATTACTTTGATTAGAGGTTCTTTGCCCCCTCCTGATAAGAGGCCTAGGGTGGAACCAGAGTTGGGGAGTTTTGAGCAGGCTTCGGATGTTTCAGAGTCTTCGGCTGAAGACTTGCAGGAGTACTCTCCTTATTCTGATTCTGATGCAGATGATTCGACTCCTTCCGCTTCTCCTCCAGAGGATTTTTCTTTTTCAGAGACTCTTCATTCCATGAGGGAACATTTTAAGTGGGAAGGTCAGGACTTCTCTGATTCCAGGAAAAGGCTTAGGGAATTTTTGCTTTTACCCCAGCATAGGCCTTTGGCTATACCACCTTTTCTGGATGTTGTGGAAGATGTGTTTGCAGAGGCTTCACTTAATCCTGATTCTTTGCCTCCTGCTCCTGTTAAACCGGATAGGTATTACAGGGTGCCTGAGGCTCATAAATATCTTTATAAGAGTCCTAGGGCGGACCCAGAAACTGTTAGTCAGGGACCTAAGGGTGTCAAGGCCTCTGTTGTAAAAAATCCGGTTCCTCCAGATAAAGAGGCCAGAGCTTTGGATAGATGGGGAAAGAAAGTCTATACTTCTTCCACCTTAGCTATGAGGGCTTTGAATTGCCAGTTTCACATGTTGAAATATCAAAACTATCTTCTTTCTCAATTGAAGTCTAAGGTAGATGCTCTGGCGGAAGGCATTGAGTGTAAAGAATTACAAGATTTGGTGCATGTCTCGGAACAGGTGGGTAACCATTCTTTGCAATGTGGTTTTGATGCTGTACAGGCCTCGTCTAGGGTGGCTGCCACTGGTTCAGTTCTTCGCAGGCACGCCTGGCTGAGGGATCAGAATTTATCTGACCATGTTAAGACAAGGATTTTGGATGCTCCTTTACAGTCTGATGTGTTGTTTGGTTCACCTGTGGAGTTAGTCTTGAAGAAAATGGAAGACAAGGCTAAGTCTATGCAGGCTGTTAAGGATTTTTTGCAAGTTCAGCCTCCAAAGTTTAGTAGGAATTGGCCTGCTAAGGGGTGGACGTATCCTTCTTATGATTCTCAGTCTAGGGGTAGATCTAGACGTGGTAGGGGCAGAGCTCAGAGTTCCTTCAGACCTAGAACTGGGAGTTCACCTGCACAGTCTTCGGGTGAGGGCAGGGGCCAGTCCTTTCGTAAACAGGCCCAATGACCTACCTTTTCAGCTGCCAGATCCTTCTTGCCTGGCAGCACCTTTGGGAGGAAGATTGGCACTCTTCAAGGAAAATTGGAGTTTGATTACTCAAGACAGATGGGTATTGGATATCATACACCAAGGTTACAAGTTTTATTTCCATACCTTGCCTCCTTTCAAAGGCATGCCAGACGTTCCTCCTCAGCAAAGACTAGAGGGTCACAAACAAATTTCTCTGCTACTTCAAATAGGGGCCATACAACCGGTCCCTCTACCAGAAGTGGGCCTAGGATTTTATTCTCGCCTGTTCCTAGTACCAAAGAAGGGGAACACGTGGAGACCAATTTTGGATTTATCTATCCTCAACACATATCTGGACATTCCCAAGTTCAAAATGTTGACGTTACAACAGCTTTTGCCTCTGCTGGGCAAAGATCACTGGATGGTGACTCTGGATCTCAAGGAGGCTTACCTTCATGTTCCTATCAGGCTCAGTTGCAGGAAGTATCTGCGTTTTCGGGCTGGGACTTTTCATTATCAGTTCTCTGCATTGCCCTTTGGCTTATTTACTGCGCCCAGAGTGTTCACGAAAGTTCTGGCTCCAGTGATAGCTTTCTTCAGGCTAAAAGGAATACAGATCTATCCTTATTTGGACGATTGCCTGATTCTGGCCCAAGAAAAGGACGTACTTCTTCATCATTTACAGTATGTGATAGCAGTGCTAAGATGCCTGGGGTATTCTGTGAACGAAATAAAGTCCAGTCTAGTACCCTCTCAGGACATGTGCTTTCTGGGTGTGAGACTGAATACAGCATCCCAGATGGCCTTTTTGACCCCGGACAAACAAAAGAATCTTTCTCTTTACTTCCATCAATTGTCTCATCAGTCCAGGCTGACTGCAAGGACAGTCCTTCAAGCCTTGGGGTTCATGGCATCTTGTATTCTGGTGCTTCCCAATGCCAAACTGCATATGATGAAGCTACAATGGTATCTCAAAAATGTATGGACACAGCACTGCCAAGATATGGACACTGTCATTCAGATAATACCTTGCATTCAAAAGGAGTTTTTGTGGTGGGCTCAGGAATGTCACCTAAACAAGGGACTCTCTGTGACCCGACCAGAGGCGAGTCAGATTCTAACGACAGATGCCTCGGACAAGGCTTGGGGAGCTCATCTAAATGGAAAGTGGGTACAAGACACGTGGCCTGCCAGACTTCAACATCTGCATATCAACTTGAAGGAGATGTTAGCAGTCCAATTTGCATTAATAGCTTTCAAGGATTTACTTCTTCCAGGGCAGGTGTTGGTTCTAACAGACAACACAACTGTCATGTGGTACATCAACAAGCAAGGGGGAACGCATTCTTATCCTCTATGCAGACAAGCAATGATTTTGTGGGAGACTGCTCTCAGTTTACAGCTGAATCTTCAGGCAAGGTTTCTGCCGGGAGCACAGAACTCCTTAGCAGATGTGTTGAGCAGACAAATTATGGATCCCCATGAGTGGAAATTGGATCCTCATGTATTTCAGAAATTGAAAGTGTCATGGGGTACTCCAGACATAGATCTGTTCACTTCTCCACTAAATTACCAGCTGCCAAAGTTTTGCACAAAAAGGTTTCATCCCACAGCTTGGAAAGTGGATGCTCTTTCATTCAATTGGAGCAATCTTCATGTATATGCCTTTCCACCTCTGCCTCTCCTCCCAAAGGTACTCCTGAAGGTCAGACAGGACAAGCCAAAGATGATTTTAATAGCTCCAGATTGGCCTCGACAGCACTGGTACCCATTACTGAGAAGTCTGGTACGGGAGCCTCCATGGCCTTTGCCTTCGATTCCACACCTGCTGTCTCAGGAGAACAGTCATTTACTCAATGTCAAACTTCACTCTCTTCACCTAACAGCCTGGCATATTCTGTTTTAAACCCTGGAGGGTCTCAGCTTCCACAGCAAGTTTTGAATGTTATTTTGGAGGCCAGAAGGCCTAGTACAAGGAAAGTGTACGCAGATAAATGGAAGAGATTTTTATTTTGGAGTACAGCAAAGGAATTTGATGTTTCTCAGCCTAATTTAAGTGTGGCTCTTCAATATCTTACTGAGTTACTGGACAAAGGTTTGTCCTTCTCTTCTATTAAGGTTCATGCTGCAGCAATTTCTGCTCACTATGACTGTGACCCACCATTGTTTTCTCATCCTTTGTTTAAGCAATTCCTTAGAGGGGCAAAGAATATAAGACCCCCACGTAGAGCTCCTACTCCTGCTTGGGATCTCAATTTTGTGTTGGAGAAACTCACTCTACAACCTTTTGAGCCTGCAGCTACTGCCGAGTTGAAATATTTATCATGGAAGACTGCTTTTTTGTTGGCCATTACCTCTGCGAGAAGGGTTTCTGAATTACAGGCCCTTATGGCGGTTGAGCCTTTCTTAATTTTCCATAAGGATAGGGTATCTTTGCGTACTAATCCTTCCTTTATGCCTAAAGTGGTTTCTAGTGTGGCTTTAAACCAAACTATTCATTTGCCTACTTTTTATGCAAACCCCCAAAATAAAGGGGAAAAGATTTTGCACACTTTGGATATACACAGGCAGTTGCGATATTATTTGAGCAGAACTAAAGGATTCAGGCAGTCTCAGCAGTTATTTGTTTCTTTTGCTTTGAGTTCTCAGGGCAAGCCTGTGTCAAAACAAACTATTTCTAAGTGGATTGGGTTTTGTATTGCTTTCTGTTATTCCCATCATGGTAAGGAGGTTCCAGCTGGGATTAGGCCTCATTCCACTAGGGCTACTGCCACTTCTACAGCTTTTTTGAGGGGGGTGGCAACTAGAGATATTTTGGAGGCAGCTACTTGGAGTTCAGTGCATACTTTCTCGAAGCATTACCACCTTCCACTTTACTCTAACTCTAGGGCTGGTTTTGCCACTGCAATTTTACAGGGCATTTTGGCAGCTCCTACTGCTTTATAGTTTTGCCATCCTCCCTTACCTCTGCTTTGGGATTCTACCCAAGTGTAAGGACTGCAGCAATGTGAGATGAAGAACATAGTACAGTTTTGTACCTACCATAAATGTAGATGTTCGAAGATCCACATTGCTGCAGTCCAATTTACCCTCCCTCCTTCCCCTCTGTAGTTAGAGGCGGTTGTGTGGTTTGGGTTGTGAATATTGTGGATAGTGTATATATTGTACATATGATTAGTGCAAGGGTGGTTGGTTGTTTTTTGCTGTCTTTTGGTTTTGACCTTTCTTTTTAGGGTCTTCTGACATCTGGGGCAAGAAAAGACTGAGGATATGACGTCGGTCATGCGCATTTGTACCCTGACGTCCTGATGTCAGTCTTAAGCGCCTTGACCAACGTCAGCCTAATACTTTGATATTCGGGCCGACCGAGGACAGCGGACTACCCAAGTGTAAGGACTGCAGCAATGTGGATCTTCGAACATCTACATTTATGGTAGGTACAAAACTGTACTTTATTGATTTTCAATCTTGTAATCATTTTTATTTATTAAATATTTTTCATTATTTTACATTGTGGCTGGAAACCAGTGTTTTTCTTTATAGATTAGAGCGTGCTTCTACCAGATTGATACTCCCCAGGTCACCTCGAGGCCTGCCTGTTCTGGTCATAGCAGTCATTTATTTTGATAATTAATTTTCATAATTGGACACCTTTTGAAGAACCCTCTGATTGGTGATAGCGTTTCTGTATTTATTTTTGGAAAGAGTCACAGCTGTAAATCTGTGTCAGGCTTTCTCAGAAGTGTTTGGATATGTGAGATATTGAGTGTGAGTGTATCAGAGGTCTTAAACTGGGACACTTTGCACTGAAGTGTGTAATAAGAAAATATATTTGGGTGGACAGAGGTGTATAGTCCAGTCCTAGAAAATTTGAGCCTTTTGCGCTCTTAGGGGAAAATTGTGAAATATTACATCTGTTTAAGTGACAGTCTCCTATTGCAGTCAGTAGTGAGGATTGAAGCTCCTTAGTTACTGACCCAGGATAGTAAGGGGCGTCATTTAATTGGTGGCAGTCTGGTGGGTTATTGCCAGACATCTCAGCTTGCATAGTTAATCATTATTGCAGTTGTGTTCACACACACTAGCCTCCAGGTACAAGGAGATGTGTGACTTTGTAGAGACCACAACAAGTCAAGATTAGGGGAATTGGAGGGTTTTGAAATCTCATCTGAAAACTAACTGTCCTGGGGGGAATGTTGCAGTCTCTTCATCTCTAGATGAATTTCTTAACATCCATGTGTTGAACACATAAGAGGTTGGCTGTGATTAGAAACCTTATCATAATACTTCCTTATTTGAGTCTTTTTTTCCTTTTTGACTCCGCTAGAAGAAAATCATTCATCCCTATCTCTTTCTTGAAGAGTTAATGTATACATTCTCCATCACTGGGGCTAAGGTCATGCAAGAAGGGGAATCATTCAGTCAGCCATCAACAGTGGTTTGAGTTTTGTTTTGTTTTTTGTTTGTTTTTGCCCTACAGCCCTGTACAGTCAGGAGTAAGGTTTCCCAGAGGTGGCTCTTTAGGGGGTTGACAGCAGTGCATGCCACTACCCACTTCTGTGCAATCCTAGCAAGCAACTCTGTCCCCTGTCATAAGTCACCACAGGCAGTCCCTTGTCTCCATGAAGAGATGATCATGCCCATGAATATAACTCCCAAAGCATGCTGCCTTGCTCCTCCATCAAGACTACTAATCAAAACCTGGTAACCTAAGTCATAGCCAGTGTATAGAGTCAGGTCTGTCTTTTGAGGAGGAGTTATATTTATATTACCATGTTATATAATCCTGATGGTTATCTGTTATTTTTAAAAACCCAGGGAAGTTTATATATATATATATATATATATATATATATATATATATATATATATATATATATATATGGAGAGAGAGAGAGTCCTTCAAATTTAAGCTTTTTGCAAAAACTGCTGGTAGCTGTTCCCCTATTTTAATGTCCTTTATTTAAATGCGGCTTAAATATGTGACTTTTTTAATGTTTTTTTTTTCTTTTTTGTTTGTGGTGGTCCGTGACAGGCTCCTATTTTTATATATGTCATCCGTTTTTCTGAAATGTATATTTTTTTTGTATTATACCAGTGTAATAACTCCTCTACCATTTTATTAAGCTGCTTACCTTGACAAGGGTCATAGTGTTACCAAGCTGAGTAATGTGCATCAGGTTTCCTTGTCTCTTGTGATAATATGTAGTTTATCCTGTGGAATTTTCAGGTGTTACTTTAGAAGCTGGGAGGTATAATTCCTCCAACATAGGGTTTTCTACAAAAAGTCTCTTGTTCCTTTCAGCATGCCTAGTGTACCTTCCATGGGAGGTATCCAAGAAGAATCTCTGCAGGCTACCCTCACCACAGCAAATTACTCCTCTCCATATGTATGCTGACCTCTTTACAGAATGTGAGACCGAGTACTCTATAGAAGTACCTCATTTCTGCTGGTTGTGTGTGTGATCTCATATTTTTGGTTATTACCCAAAACTTTATAATGATAGGTAAGGCAAGGATACTTAATGACTGGTAAATTTAAAGCTCTGTTCTGTGAATCATTTCTTGCTTCACCACCACAGTCCAGTACAACACGTCTGTTCCTCTCTATCCTGACTTATAAACAAGAACCAAAGGTACTTAAACTGCTTAACATAACAGCTAGGTCTCCCTTGCCTACAGAGAGCCGTTCTCTTGCTTTCCAAGGGAGAACTGTCATTTCTGATTTGGAGTTGTTGAGTTTCATCTCAGCCTCTTCACACCTAACAGAAAATCACTCCGGTGCACACCAGCTCTGTCATACCTACATTATCGGTATGACTTGAAGTCTAAAAGAAAGTTAGCTGGTATATGACATCCAAGTACTGAGTCACAAGAAAATATGATTTAAAGGAAAAGTCCACCGTCTCCTACAGTTTAACTCAACCCTTAGGGTGCTATTCTCCTTCAGTATAGTTTAGGCATCAAACCTGGTTGTACTTTCATTTCATTGCCTTGGAATTTAAGGAATAGAAAGTCACCGTGTATACACACACACACACACACACACACACACACACACACACACACACACACACACACACACACACACACACTTTTGTTTTGCTTAATGTCTCACATACTTTGGCAGAGGAATTTATCTTTGCCAACATGACATTGCACAGAAACAGGGAAGTACGTTCTCCCTATCCGGTACTGCCCACAAAGTTGGGTAGGCACATGGTCCTTAGTTATGTCAGCAGCTGCCATAAAAAAATGTTGTGAAACTGTTTTCCACTGCCTTTATTACAGAGGAAGAGAAACTGTATCCATGCACGTAGTCGATATGCTGACCTCCTGTCTCTCTCTCTGCTGAGTTCTTCCTGAAGGGGCATGAAAAATTGCAAATGTCTTGATATTTTATAAGAAAAAAATATTTTCTGACTTTTCTGTAAATTTCACCAAAAGCTTTGATACATTTGCCATCATAATATATATAATAGTATAACTAACCTGTATTACACATTGTCACCGAGTTATTTTTACAATAAGATATAAATCGTTTTTTATTTAATTTTTTTTTTGCACAATCTCAGGTTTCAGTAAGAAGTTCTTACTTTAGTGACCTACAAAAATGGCAACCCTAGCAGCTAATTTGTATAGTGTTCCACTTGTAAGTAGTATTTGCTGTAACTGCAACACTTTTATAGAACGTAGTTAGTCTTGCACACAGAATCACTGACTTGTCATGCTCCAAATAGCTAGTATATTAAAGGGACAATCCCAGGGATTTTTTGTTTTGATTCAGCCTTTGTTTACATTTCAGGTTTGCCTTTCTGAGCATGCTCACCTTTGGCTGAGGGGGGTGGGGGAAGAGTGCTTGGAGGAAGTTTCAAAGGTGGTGTTAGCCAAATTCCATCTCAAATTGCAGTTGTACTGACAACAGCTCTGCCTGTGAGCCATTCATTGGTTTAATCTGTACATGTTATGCACTGAGAGAAGTAACCTTTCAGGGATTTTATGACCTGATGCTGCAGGCTTTTAAAACATTAGTAAACAGAGTTTTTTGTTTCTTTCATTTCATATTTTATTCTGCGGCGACTGTGAATCCTGGCCAACTACAGCAATTTCATGACATGGCTTCTACCTGTAGAAAGAATGAGTGAGGCAAACAGTAGTGGAAGCCATATTTCTCTTTCTTTCATTTCATGTTTTATTGCATTCTGATTTTTGAATACTAGCCTGGTGTAGTAACTTTCTGACCTGCTAGTAACTCTATATAAAGCAAGTGTGTGACAGAAGGTTGAAGGAGCATTAGTAGACACACTCTTCTGTTCCTTTTTCAGCTTCTAGTTTGATGTGTGCTGATTTCTGAATATTAATAGACAAATACACTATTTTTATGAGTGGGCTGCTTGTACATCTGCAGAAGCATGAGTGATGTAAAGTTTAAAAATTAGCATACATTCTTCTTTTCCTTTCACTTCATATTTTATTTTTTGCTGATTTCTAGCTACTAGCCAAACGCACTTTCTAGTGTACATGCTACATCTTAGTGAGTTACTGCATTGTATTTACATTTTCAACACTTTTTTTCTTTTAACCTTGTATCTGTATGAATTTGTTTATAGTTCCACTGTTACTATATATAAACAAATAACTGAAATGACACTGTACAGCTTTTGACATCATTCTAACAGTACCTAATGAGTGTCCGATTCCAACTGACAAAGATTAGTCCTACATGGTAACATTTAAACGATTTCCATTCCAGCTTAATCACATGAGAGCATACCTCTCAACCTCTTAGCACAAAATATCTGGACAAAGCTAAAATAGTAAGGATCAGATGCCCCAAAATAGAGACCATTTTAAATACAGCTCTTACAAACTTAGAAAGTTGCTAGAATAACAGGATTTCTTAGTGAGCAATTTCTGTAGAATATGAAGTCTGAAACTCAAATATGTGTCATTATTTAGTAACTTCAGTCGTCAGTGATCTGCCAGAAAATCATTTTTTTTTTTTTTTTTGAGGAATAGACCAAAAATATGAGGCAAACATCTGGACATTCTGGGAAAATCTGGACAGTTGAGAGGTATGCATGGTAGTGATGATGGAGCAAAGTGACAGAAAGTACAGCTGTCTAAAATCTTACCACAGTTGATACAGTTTAAACAGTTGATGTCCTTCTTTTCTCTGGTGCAGTGTTCGGTACACAAGGGATGTATTATCTTGGACAGCACGTCGCTTGGCCAGTATAAATAAGCTTAAAAGAGATCTTGGTTGTGCCGTATGTCACATTTATGCTCCCTACACAGAACATGGGGCAAAAAAGGGAATTATGGACTCCACTACCTAGAACTCTATTGCTCTAGAAGAGAACAGGCGTCATAGGACAAGGGAGTCCATACGCATCCAGAAGGAAGAAATGCAGAATAAACAAGAGAGGGATTGAGGGAGAGAGCAACTACTGCCACAATGAACAGTAGGACATCTACTGTTATGGTAAGATTTTACACAACTGTACTATGCATTCTATGTCACTGTTGCAACATTGGTACAGAAGGGGGAGTAAAAAAGCTCAAGATTAGAATGTGAGGTGGAAGGCTGAGAACAGCCCTAAAAAAAAAAAAAACACATAAAATGGTTTCAGCAAAACCTGCTCTGCCCTAGACACCGTATCCAACGTATAATGCTTATTAAAGGTATGCACTGAAGACCAAGTAGCAACTTCAAGGATGGAATGGTGTCCAACCCCTTCAAGAAGGCACCAGATGAGGCAATAGGCCTAGTGGAATGAGCTCTAACAAAAGTAGATTTGCCATGAAAAACATAACAAAAATAAATGGCCTTAGATATCCAGGAGGAGACTGTTTGCTCAGAAACAGTCAAACCCAAATACATAGGATGAAAGGAAACAAAAAGCTGATCAGATTTACAAGTAGTCCTAGTTTTATTTAACAGTACCTGAGCTGTCTGTGCAAATCCAGAGTATGCAGGACCTTTTCACTACCAGACGGAGGACAAGGGAAAAGGAAGGTAGTTGTACTGACTGATTTAAGGACAACTCATCGACTACCTTGGGCATAAAATAAGGATTAGTACAAAGGGACTCCCTGTCCCTGTGGAAAAAAAAACAAAAAAGGAGGAATGGCTATAAGGGTCTGGAACTGAGAATTCTTCTGAGCAGAAGTAAAAGCCAGCAACAAAACAGTCTTCCAGATGCAATGTTGCAAAGAAGCAGAATCTACAGGTTCAAAATGAGTCTGAGTTTGTTTTACCAAAACAAAAATAAGGTGCCATAGAGGAGGAATATGCTTTCTTGGAGGCCTAATATGCAGGATGCCTTTAAGAAATGGTGCGATCTCAAAATGAGAGGTCATTGTCCCACTGTACTCATCCCTCATTAGAGCCATTATAGAATACAACTCCCCATTTGGTATGTACCTCTCAAGACGTCTGCAACAACTGGAAAGGCCGCAGAAATACCTCACTAAAAGAATCACAAGCCTAAAGCAGATGCCCTATGCTGACAGCCTTAAACTCCAGCTATACTCTATCGCATATTGTCTACTCCGAGGCTATCTCTGCTTAACATACAAGGCCGTGTCAAACCCAGAGCTGTTGGACATGCTACACTTAAAAAAATCCCAATCCCTCAGAGCCACATGCGTCAGGGATCTAAACCTTGTCATCACAATAAACGAAACATGCTGGAGGGATAGGGTCCTGACCCAAAGACTCCCCAGACTCTGGAATAGACTGCCCATACATGTCAAGCAGAGCGCCTCTTTGGCCCTCTTTAAAAGGAACCTTGATTGGATGGGAGAAAGGAACTTCACCCCGGGGATCACGTCAGTCACCCTGCTAGACAGGGGTCCAGGGAAGTAAATAGTGTGGGAAGACATAGCCAGGGAATTGTTATGGCTAGGCTTGTATAGGCCCTAGGGCCGATAGCAGCCTAGTACCAACCTATGAAATGAGGATTCAAGGACAGACAAGCAGAAATGGCTGACAAATGGGCCTTCACAGAAGAATAGGCCAAGCATGACTGGAGCAACGCATACAAATGAGTAGACCAACACTGAAAGAGGACCCTGGTTACAACCATGACACTAGAATGAAAATCTCTTCCATTTGGACATAAAAGATTTTATGGTTGAGGGTTTCCTAGCCTCCTGTAAAATCCTGAACACTTCTTCAGAAAAGAGGTGCATGAAAGGAATCAAAACCCTATTACCCACAATGTCAGTTGCAGAGTGGACAAGTTTGGATGGATGGCAAACCTCTTGTCCTGTAAAGACATCCAACCAGTGAGGTAACGTGTTATGATTACTCATGGCCAGATGCATTATTTCTGACAGAGCAGTCCGCAGTGGATTTTTAAAGTCTGACAACTCATTATAGCCTCCAAAAAATATGTTCCCAGTTACTTCTTACTTCCACATCAAACCTTCAACATTTGCATTTTATCCGAGGAAACATTCTTTGAGTCTGCTAGGGACATTTAAAACACCTATGCAAACACTTCCAAGCAAATATCCTAAATCTTCTAGACTTTGTTGCATATTTGGTAGCCTTACATATATCCTCCCATTGTTTCTTTGTGAACTTTCCAACCTCCTCCGATTCCTATAGTTATCATGCAATACTTTATATGCCCTACTAATTATCCCCCCACTAATTATAAAGACAAACTCTCTGAGATCACACAATCCCCATGGAAAGGAAATATTTCCCTACTCATGGATTGTCAATCTCGTACACCAGTCAAATACCTGTCTGTGTCAACCAAATGGTATCACTTGTCTGGGTGTTGTAGCACTTTCCATTCACTCCAGAGCTTGGCACCCATATATATATCAATGTCCTCAACACACTCTCTCTCTCACACATGGGACACACACACACACACACACTTGGGACACACACACACAGACACACTTGGGACACACACACACACACACACACACACAGACACACTTGGGACATAAACACACACACACACACACACACAGACACACTTGGGACACACACACACACACACACACACTTGGGACACACACAGACACACACTTGGGACACACACAGACACACACTTGGGACACTCTACTGGTCACTAGTCTCTTGGTGGAGGTGGTGTCACTGATTCTGATGACTTCTTGGGTCCTATAGGGGCCAGCTTGCAATCCAGGGAGTTATGTTGGGATTTCTGCCTAATTCTGAGAGTGAGGTATTGTATCAAACACCTTGGCCAAGTCAAGGTAAGTGGTATGCATTATTTTCTCCTCATCTGTAGCCATGGTGTCCCTCTGAAAGATGTCAACAGTTTAAACAGGCAAGACCTTCCCTTAATGAATCCAAACTGGAATGGGTCCAGTGTCTGTAGTTTGCCAAAGTCCTTGTTGATCATTTCCATTATAATTTGTTCCATGGCTTTGCATACAAGACTTGTCAAGACTTATGTGTCTGTAGTTCCTGGGGTCAGCTGATGGTCCACCCTTATGTAGAAGGATGACTGTTGTGGCCCTCCATTCACTTGGCGCACAACCTGTTTTTAGTCTGTTGAACAGTGCTTCAAATGATGCTGTTAGGTCATGTCTAATGCTGTTTAGGAGGCAACCAGGAATATTGTCAGGGTCCACTGAAACACTGTTTTTAGCTTTAGTGAGCACCTCCAAGACCCTTCTCCCTATTGATAGCTGGGGGTATGTTAAAAGTGATATCACAGGGTATATTGGAGGTGAAGTTAGAGCTAGATTTATCAACCAGTAGATTTGCTATGCCACCCTGGTCAGTGAAGGTTGTGGAATTTACCACTGGTTCTGCACACTGCTGAGTATTATCTTTAAGGTTCCTGACATAGTTGAAGAAGGCTTTGTGACTGCCCTTAGTCAGGGAAGCTATCTTGGCCTTATAATTGGTATTTCTGGACTTCATTAGACCTCTTAATTGCTTCTTTAGATGAAATAGAGAGCTCTTGTCTCGAATTGCTCTTTCTGATTTTGACCATGACTTTTTTTCTTTTATTATGTAGTCTGTTAAGGTAAGGATTCCACCAGTGTGGTTTATTTTTGGTGTTAGATCTGGGCTTACCTCTGGCAGCAATGCAGCCATTTACATGTTTCTGCAGGGTTTTTGTAAGTAATTAAGCATAGGTAGCGGTGTGCTCTGGGTTTGGGAGAAAAGTGAATTTCGACAAATTGTCACTTAATAGGATGTAGTGTGCTTTATAATAGTTCCTAACATTTCATATGTTCATAGGTGTATACTAGGCTAATGACCACTAGGGACCTTATAAGCCTAGCCATGCAACCCAAATCTGCCCCATAAATTTGATTTATATAGGTGTGATAAACAGACTGCCTATATCCATGAGAGACATAGGAGCCAGACTAGGGGTGAATGTCCAATTACGCATCCATTGGTTCAAGTTGCACATAAAAAGGGATAGGGAGGAAATTTTTCGCATGGATGGGGAGCCTGTTCCAGAGAAAGAGAATTCGTTGAGAAACATATCTGTCCTGTTTATTTCACATGCAACATTGAGATCTTTTAATGTAGTAGCTCTGATGCTGTTTGTTTTGTAGATATGCAAAACATTCATCAAAACAGGGTCAAGTGATGTCTTGTATGTCAGGCAAAGATCATCTCTCAGAAGTCTGTATGATACTGAGTAAATAGACAGGGCTTTGAGACGATCAGTGTAGGACATTGTATTTACTGCCTGTACTCTTTTTGTAAGGAACCTTTGTGGATGTTCCAATTGCTGCATGTGTCTCGTCAGGTACATACCAATTGGGGCATTATACTCTATGATGAGACTTGATGAGGGCTGAGTATAATGGTATGATGACCTCTCTGGACCTAGATGCCACGCCCTTGCTTATAAGTAGAGCAGCATAGAAGGATTTCCTTACTACCTTGGACACACATGTTCATAGGAGTGTACCATGCTAATGGCCCTGGAGCCTTTACAAGCCTAGACCAAAGAAGTGCCATGGCATTGTGCATTCCAATGTTAGTTCCCAGTGCCTCTATCAAGTAGAGACACTGGAGCGATCCCCGGGGTGAATTTTCTATTTCCCATCCACTCATCAAGATTTCTCTTGAAGAAGGCCAGTGAGGTGCTCTGCTTGACATGAATGGGAAGTCTATTCCAGATCATGGGCAGTCTCTGGATTATGAACCTGTCCCTCCATCTTGTTTTGTTGATTATGATAATGAGGTTGAGGTCTCCAGACTGTGTGGTGCAGAGGGATTGGGATTTCTTTAGATGTAGTATTTCTAACAGAGCTGGGTCAGACATGGCTTTGTAAGTTAAGCAGAGATCGCCTCTTAGTAGACGATATGAGACTGAGAATAGCTGGAGTTTTTTTAGTCTGTTTATTTAGGGCATGTGTTTAAGGCCTGGGATCCTCTTTGCAATGTACTTTTGTGGCCTGTCCAGCTGTTGCAGATGCCTAGTGAGGTACGTGCCAAATGAGGCATTATACTCTATGATTGGTCTAATGAGGGAAGAGTAGAGAGAAATGATGACCTCTTTCTTCCTGGATGCAAAACCCTTGGTAATGAGATGTGCCACATAGGACTTTTTAACCACAGCGGTAATGTGGTCGAAGGAGAGGTTGCTGTCAACCTGTCTCTCCAGATCGCTTATAATGCCTTCAGTGGGCTCCCATCAATGTGGTAATTAGTGGGAACTGAGTTTTTAACCAAAGGGGATAATGACGCATTTTTTGGCATTAAGCTTAAGGCCATGGTTTCGACACCAGACATTGATCTCAGTTAGGCCTTTCTGTAGGATGTCTGCATCACTTGGGGAGTTAATGGCTCCCAGCTTGCAGACTTAGTCAGCCAGAGTCCCTGTCTGTTGGCCTGGACTTCTGAGAAGTAGATGCCAAACAGGAGAGGACCCAGTACCGATGCCTGTGGGACTCCACTTGTGACTGGTCAGCAGGCTAACTTAGAGTCCACTACTTTCACACTGTGGGTTCTATCTGTGAGCCAGTTTACAACCTACCTAATGATATAATGGTTGATGCCTAGTTTGGTGAGTTTATCAATAATTCCTGAGTGAAGAATGGTATCAAAAGGCCTGGCCAGATTGAGGTAGGCTGTATGAACTGCTTTGCCCTCATCCATAGGTCTGGTGACTGACTCAAATAAGTCAACCAGGCTGAGCAGGCATGAGTTACCATTCACAAAACCAAATTTTGTGAGATCTAGAGTTTGAAGATTCCCTATATCCTTGTTAATTAGGTCCATGATGATGCACTCCATAGCCTTACATATCAGACTCGTCAGGCTAATGGGGCAATAATTTCCAGGGTCTGTAGTTGCTCCTCCTTTATGCAGAGGTAGCAGTGCGCCATTCAGTAGAGACAAAGCCTGAGGTGAGGGTGTGAGTGTACAGGGCACACAGATGTGATGCCAGTTCACTTTGTAATTCATGTAGATCACAGCCAGTGATATTGTCTATTCCCATGGAAGCTGTATTCTTGACCTTGGACAATGCAGCTTTAACTTGTGCTACAGTAATGCTGAGTGCGTGGCATTTTTCCAATATTGAGATTGGTCCTTTTGGGGGGGGGGGGTAAAGTTGGCACTGAATCTGTCAGCCAGTATGTTTGCAATATCTGTTAGCTCAGTATAGGCGGTACCATTGTGCAGTAACTCAGAGCAAATCTGGGTATTGCTGTGGAGATTCTTGAGATAACTATATAAGGTTTTGTGGTTGTTTTTAGTGTCTGCCACAATTCTGCTTTCATAGCTGGCTTTGGAGGTTTTGATGAGGGACCCCAACTTTTTGTTGAGGCTAATAAGGGAATTTTTCCAATCTTGGGACTTCACCTTTTTCTGCAACAGTTTCTTCCTTCTGTTGTAGAGTTTATTAATTGGCAGGGAACCACCAGATTGGCTTCCTTTTTTTGGAGGAGAGCATCTTGGTTCTGTTGGGTATGGCTAGTTCCATGCATTTATGCACGTGTTCGTACAGTGCATTGGTGTATGATTCGGCAGTCATGCATCTATTTTCCATTGACATGGGTGCTGTGAAGTTAAAAAGAAAAAATGAGCCAGCAGCAAGTAGACTGTATTCAAGCAAAAAGTAGTTTAATAAAAACTACTCAAACAGCATTATGGCATCCTAGCACAAACCGGTTTCGGCCTGGGTTTTAAACCTAGCCTTCTTCAGTGTACACGGAGAGCCGGGCAGCTCCTTACGCGCAGGGGGACACTTTTGCACGTTGCTGTGAAGTTAGCCAGCTCTGTTTTTAGGAGCCCAAAATCAGAATGAGCTGGTCCAGTGCATTGGAAATGATGAATTCCAGAAAGTGTTGGGGTAGTGCATTGGTGCATGAGTAGTTTCCCAGTTGATGGAGGGGTAGTTGAAGTTACCTAGTATGAGAGTATGGATCTTAATAGTTTCCAGGGTGCTTAGGAATGTGGAGTGAGAGTCTTGGGACATGGTTGGGGACCTATAGCAGGCTACGACCTGAATCTCCATCTTACCCAATGATAGTTGTACCTGGAGTATCTGAGATGCGTTATGCTGGGCTACTAGTCTTGAGGTGTGTAAGTAAGTATATCCTTTATGAATATGGAGACGACCCACCTTTGGAGCTTCAGTCCATGTTCTGGGGCCAAAAGGTGTGGAATAAGTTATAGCCTGGTAGCACAGGGGTGCTTTCTGCTGCTTTAAACTAGGTCTTCATTACAGCACAAATGTCAATGATGTCCTTCAAGAATGCAACTGCAGTCCTGACATATGGGTTGTCCTGCCTCAGGCAGCCCTTCGGTTGGCCGGATTCCAAAGTCTGGGTCCGGCGTCTGCTGATGTCGCCTCCTCTCCGACGTCAGAGCGGCTGGAGTATAAAGGCATCCGCCGACGCCATCTTCTTCAGTTTTTCTTGCCACGCGGTGCCCGAAGCAGAAGCAGTTCGCAAGTGCCGGTCGGTCAGCTCCTGTGTTTTCAGTTACCGAAGTCATCTAAAAGCTAAGTACCCGTTGGGAACATTTTTCTTGCCTCAGCCGATGTCAGAAAAAATTGAAAAAGTTAATAATTGTTTGTCTTGTGGTAAACAAATACCTCATAAGGACTTCCATTCTTACTGCCTCCCTTGCCTAGGCCCAGACCACGACGTCTCAGCCTGTGCTGCCTGTGCTTGCTTTAATAAGCGCACACTCAGGCGCCGGGCAGAATTTGCCGAAGACTTTTTTGGCGAATCTTTTGCTTATATTATGCCGTCGGAACAACCGACAGCACAATCTACCAAAAAAATGCAAGGACCGGGTCCGACATCCTCGGCCCGCGTCTTCCACCGATACCACACCTAAGCCCTCCGCGAGTGCTTCGGTCCCTTCGGAAGTGGTAATTCAACCACCCCATGCCGACGACACCGCTTTAACGCGTTCTTCGATCCCGGAGATTTCACCGGTGCCGGTTGTTGATTTTCCTCCAGAACCCGAAGCTCTGGATTTACCCGACACCATTCCTGTGGACAAGGTTACCCCTGCAAGTGGGGCAGCTAGGCCTCCGGTATACATGTCCATCAAGGCCTTTGCACGTGCTAAGGCTGCCAGCCAGGCCAAGGGCCACCCTAAGCCTACTACTCAGGGCCCCTCTTCTGATACAGATCATGACTCTTGCTGCAGATTTAATCTCTCTTAGCAGAGGTTCTCAGCCGCACCCAGACAGAGGTTCTCAGCCGCCTGCAGATAAAAGGCCTAGAACTGCTGCTTTAAACTAGGTCTTCATTACAGCACAAATGTCAATGTTCTCCATTTTGAGGAGTGCTTTGAGTGAGTGCATCTTGAGATTTAGAGTTCTAGTGTTGAGCAGTATGACCCTCTGATTGCATTTATTTATAGCTGTTGTGTTGGTAATTTGGTCTTTGGAACACCACCTAAAAAAAGGCACTATAGGGGTTGCAAGAGCCTTAGTCAGTACTCTTAAACCTAGGGGTGACAGATGCAGGCCATCTCTGGCAAAGCATCGAGGTCTGTCAGTCATGTCATCCCAAGCTGACAGATACTGGATCCCCTTAGAATGACACCAGAAACTTAGCCAATTGTTGAAGTCAATCATTTTCTGTTTGTACTGCAGTATCATTCTGGGCAATGGTAGGTTGCTGCTCAGGGCTAGGGTCATACATGCCTGGGCCACATAATCCGAGAGCTCCACCTTGTCTCTCTTCAGGTAGTCCAGGGAGGTGAGTCTCAGGTCATTCACACCTACACTGACAGTGACAGTCATACTTGTACTTGTTGTGGAGTGTCCTGAGTGTGTGTGCTATGTCAGATTCTGGCACCTGATAGACAGCTGACTGTTACCTTCTCCTTATTCAACCTAGTGAGTGGGACATCAGTGTGACTCACTATTGATTCAGCTGTGATTATTGTATTGGGCAAGCTCTTTTGCCTTAGGGGCTTAGGTTGAGGGGCACACTGTGTAGGTGAGCTATGTGTCTTGTGGTTTGTGCTATGTTGTGGTGGTTGAGTGTGTTTCTGCCTTGGAGGTCTCTGCTGTTTGGGAAGATTTCTATTGAGAGCCTCTGCGAAGGTGGGTGTGTGGTTTGTGTTTTTATGTGCGGGCTGTGATGGTAGGTGTTTTGGAGGGCTGTGTGTTCCATGTGGTGTGGTGCAGGTGTTGACCCTCTCCTCTTGAGCTAATCTGGTCTTGGCTGGAGAGTGCATAGCTTCCAATTTGGAGATGTAAATGCATCTCTCAAGTCTGAGCATTGGGAGGTAAGAGGAGAAGGTTGTCTGTGTACATGAGGCAGTTGATACACTGCATCAGAATGCCCAAGTTCACCAGGTTAATAGGAGAAAGCACAGGGAACTGACCTTTAGACATGCTAGGAGAGTTGGTCATCATTACTAAGTACTGGAGCGGTATACTTATAGGACGTCTAGTGCTGATAGCACTTGTGTGCTACAATAATTGCTACAAAAAGCCTGATGAAGGGCTAGGCGAATAAACTAAAGTGCAAGAGAGAAGAAAACTAGCAAGATCTAAGGAAAAAATTGAAGAGCAGACTTTCTGGCAATGGTAATAGTTTATAAACAACAAACAAGAAAAATAAACTAATAAAACAAGAAAAAACAGTACCAACTGCAGTCCAAACGTACATCTACACAAAGGTTCTTTACTTCGTAAGCGCTTTCATGCAGACACTTTCCGCACTTCTTCAGACAAAGTTACAAACTTGTGATACTAATTTATATAATCACATAAACAATTAATTCATTAAATAATTAAAGACAATTGATTTTGTGCGAATCAAATTTCACAACTTTAACATGTAAAATCCTAAAATCAAATCAAAAAAAAAAAAAAAAAAATCCTTATTCAAAAATTTTATAACAATAATATCTCTATATACAAGTTTGGTTCCAACACCATGTTATATATATAAATTTAAAACATTAATATATTTGTCTGCATGAAAGCGCTTACGAAGTAAAGAACCTTTGTGTAAACGTACGTTTGGACTGCAGTTGGTACTGTTTTTTCTTGTTTTAATGGTAATAGTTTACCCCAGTTCAGCGGCGCTGAGTGGCGTGCAAACGCACCTTTTAAACCAGAAAGTTGAAAGGGATAGAAAAACTTCCGAAACAGCCAATAAACTACATTTTCAGAGCCAGAAACCATTCCTCTTGTGGTACATAGGCTACCTAGTGCTTACCACTCCCTTTGATAAGCTGGAAGGCTTCCTTCTAACACAGAAAGATCTGGGGAACTCAGAAACTTACAAAACAGTCCTGGATACAGCAAATATGTATCTGGACTACTCCTGTTAACAGGAAATGTGGGAAACAAGCTTAGAACTTTTTCCATTTTTTTTTTGCAGAAAAAAACAGTTAAAACAGTAATAAAAATACTTTAAGTGTAGTGCAAGCTAGCACAATTGAGTGTGTAGCAATATTAAAGCAAATACGGTTAAAATAAATGCAGTCAAATGAAAAAAAAACGACTTAAATCAAGTGCAGAAAGCAGTATAATCAGACAAAATCAAAATGGAGGCACTTAAAGTCTCTCTTTCTCCTTTCTGTTGCTCTTGTAAGTCTGCAGTTCACCAAACCAGGATCCACGGAGCTTAAATAAGTGCAAACCCATGCAAACATGGGCTTTTAAACCGGAAAGTTGAAAAGGATAGAAAAGCTGCCCAAAAGGCCAATATACTACAATTTCAGAGCCAGAAACTACTCCTCTTGTAGATAGGTTACCTAGTGCTTACCACTCCCAGTGGTAAGCTGGAAGGCTTCCTTCTAACACAGAAAGGTCTGGGGAACTCAGAAACTTAAAATATCAAAAAAAGGGCAAGCCAGCAACTGTGAGCTGTGAAACTTGGTTTAATAAATTATAATATAGAGAACCACATGAACAGACCGGTTTTGGCTATGGTGTTTACCTAGCCTTCATCAGTGTAAAGTTACATAATTATTCTGAGGATCTTGTATAGTAAGACATAATTCTTAACAAAATTTCATTGGTGAGCTCATAAGTATGCATACATATACTCATAAATATTCATTAAGACCAGGCTGAAATAAAGCACCCAATTTAACAATCCATTTTTTCTCTTTTGCATTCAGTTTGGTGTGCCATCCTGATTTATTGGTTCTATCTCCAATTATTTTGTCAATGACTGTAAAATGAAAACTGGCTGTGTTATGTTTAAGGGTATGTTTATATAGAGCATTGTTGGGCCGTTTGCACTTATCACTGAGATGTTCAGAGGTACGCAATTTGAAAGGTCTAGATATTTGACCAATATAAAATGCATGACAACTGAAAGAGGCCGTGTATATAACCCAGTCTGTATTGCAATTTGCAAAAATCTGAATGTCATATATATTATTGGTATTGTTACTAGAAAAGTATTTTGTTTTTAGTACAAATTTACAATTGGTGCAATGGCCACAGGGCATACAGCACACAAGTTTATCCCCTAATATAGAGGTTTGAATCATATGCAAATTTTTGGATTCTGAATGGTACTTATAATGAGGGGCTCCCAAATTTTTACCTTTTCTAAATGAAAACAGACATGATGTCCTTCAAGGGTGCATCTGCAGTCCTTACATATGGGTTGTCCTGCCTCAGGCAGCCCTTCAGTCGGCCGGATTCCAAAGTCTGGGTCCGGCGTCGGCTGATGTCGCCTTCTCCCCGATGTCAGAGCGCCTGGGGTATAAAAGCGTCAGCTGACGCCATCTTCCCCAGTCTTTCTTGCCGCGTGGTGCCCGAAGCAGAAGCAGTTCACAAGTGCCGGTCGGCCAGCTCCTGTAACTTCAGCTACCGAAGACTTCAAAAGCTAAGTACCCCGTTGGGGACTCTTTCTTGCCTCAGCCAATGTCAGATCAAATGCTTAAAGTTAATAATTGCTTAACTTGTGGGAAACAAATACCTCATAAGGATTTCCATTCTTACTGCCTCCCCTGCCTAGGCCCAGACCACGACGTCTCGGCCTGTACAGCCTGTGCCTCCTTCAACCGACGCACTCTTAGGCGTCGGGCGGAGTTTGCAGAGGAATTTTTTGGGGCTAGTTACTGTTACAATATGCCGTCGGAACGGAAGGACAAGGACCGACACACGCGGACCGTGGTTTCGGCTGATACCACGCCTAGGCCTACCGCGAGTGTCTCAGTCTCGGCTGAAACCGAGTCCTTGGTACTTCCGACCGTCGAAACCGCACAACCGACAACCTCGGCCCCGGAGGCCTCTGCTGAGTCGGTTATAGAATTTCCCTCAGAAACCGGTGTTCCGGAAACATCCGACACCATTTCCCTAGACAAAACTACGCCAGCACGTGGAGCAGCCAGGCCTCCTGCATCCATGTCCATAAAGGCATTCACAAGGGCTAAAGCTGCTAAACAGCCAAAATCTCTGCCTCCCAAGGTTATTCCTCAGGGATCCACTACAGGTTCACAGATTTTAAGTTTAGCTGAGGACCTTATTACCTTAATTAGGGGCTCTCAGCCACATCCGGACAGGGGCTCTCAACCTCCTCTAGACAAAAGGCCCAGGGTTGAGTCCACTGATCCCCAGTCCTCTGATGAGGCCTCAGACGGCTCTGCTCTTTCAGACTACCAGGAGGAGGCCTTTACGGCCTACGAGGATTCTGATGCAGAGGAATCTATTCCCTCTGCCTCCCCTCCTGAAGAGCTGTCCTTTGGGGAGACCCTTCACTCCATGAGAGAGCATTTCAAATGGCAGGGCCAGGAATTCTCTGATTCCAGGAAGAGATTAAGGACTTTTTTGCATTTACCTCAGCATAGACCTTTGGCTATTCCTCCTGTTTTGAATGTCATTGATGATGTGTACTCTAGCATTACCCCTGATTCCCTTCCTCCGGCTCCTGTCAAACCAGATAGGTACTACAGGGTCCCGGACTCGCATCATTTCCTTTACAAGGCCTACTCTGCTGTCCCTGAAACTATTTCCCAGGGCCCTAAAGGGGTTGCATCTGCCCCTCTGAAAGGAAGTCCAGGGCTTTAGAGAGATGGGGTAAAAAAGTGTATACTTCCACTCTTTCTATGAGGGCATTAAATTGTCAATTCCATATGATACAGTACCAAGAGTATTTGTTAGATGAATTGCATAAAAACTGTCTTCACCTGAACCCCTAGAAGTCACTTCAGGATCTGGTACATAACTCCCAACAGGTTAGCAACCATTTCCTGCAGTGTGGTTATGATGCATTGGAAGCTTCATGTAGGTCAGCAATGACAGGTGCAGTCATACGTAGGCATGCTTGTCTGAAGGAACAAACTCTGCCAGATCATGTTAAAGCAAAGCTTCTAGATGCGCCACTGGAAAAGCAAAAGTTATTTGGCTCCATTGCTCAGGAGGTCTTAAAGAAATTTGAGGAAAAGGCTAAATCTGTACAGACAGTCAAAGATTTTCTCCAGGTCCAACCACCAAGATTCAGCAGAAATTGGCCCTCTAAGAATTGGTCCTTTGCAGACACAGAGAGATTTCAAAGAGGCAAGAACAGGCGTGCCAGAGGTAGAGGGCAAGCTAGAGGCTCCTACAGAGGACGTCAATGGCAGCCTCCTAACCAGAGAGGTAGTGCAGGACCTACAACTGCTCCACAAGGACAGACTCGATGACTTTACCTTGACCCCGCCAACCAGGGCTCAATTGGAAGCACCTTTGGGCGGAAAGCTATCTTTATTCTCAAAAAATTGGCACAGTATTACAAGGGACAAATGGACACTGCAAATAATAGACAAAGGATACAGGTTCCATTTACATACATTACCAAAAAGAAAAGGCATGCCAAACTTGCCACCGAATCAAAGGGCAGGGGCTTTAAAACAAATTTCCAACCTATTGCAAATGAAAGCTATAGAAAACGTTCCTCTCACAGAACAAGGCCAAGGATTTTATTCCAGACTATTCCTTGTCCCAAGAAAAGAAAAACAATGGAGGCCTATTCTCGACTTGCCCGCACTGAATACTTATCTCATTGTGCCAAAATTCAAAATGCTGACCCTACAGCAACTCCTTCCCATGCTGGGCAAGGGGTCTTGGCTGGTAACTCTAGACCTCAAGAAGGCATACCTGCATGTCCCTATCAGACAAAGTTGGAGAAGACACCTCAGATTTCTTGCAGGTTCAGAGCATTATCAATTCTCAGCAGTGCCCTTTGGCTTATCTACTGCGCCCAGAGTATTCACAAAATGCCTGGCATCAGTAATTGCACACTGCAGACTTCAGGGGATTCAAATATACCCATATCTGGACGACTGCCTTATACAAGTGGACAGCCAACAAACTTTGGTAAAACACTTAAATTATGCCATCCGCCTACTTCAAGCTTTGGGATATACAGTCAACATTCACAAATCAAGACTTGTTCCATCCCAAAGGATAATTTTTCTGGGTGCGAAACTAGATACAACAACCCAAATGGCTTTTCTCACAGAAGAAAAACAAAGACAACTACCGGATTATTTCGAAAATCTGACCAAACAAACTCAGCTGACTGCAAGGACAATCCTGCAGGCCCTGGGTTACATGGCATCTTGCATTCTTCTGATTCCACAAGCAAGGCTACATATGAGGAAACTACAGTGGTACCTAAGGAGTTTATGGTGCCAGCACAGTCACAGCCTAGAAGCTTTGATACCACTCATTCCATGCCTTCAAAAGGAATTTCTGTGGTGGGCTCAAGCAAGCCAGTCAAACAGGGGTCTGCCCTTCAGCAAACCAATAATCAGCCAAACCATTGCAAAGGACGCTTCAGACCATGGATGGGGAGCACACATGGAGGGCAGATGCATCCAAGGACTATGGTCACAGAAAGAATTGTGCATGCACATAAACCAAAAGGAAATGCTGGCGGCGATACATGCAATTGAGGCCTTCAAACATTTTCTGCATCAAGGACACCTGCTAATAAGGACAGACAATACCACAGTTATGTGGTACATAAACAAGCAAGGAGGTACCCATTCCTACCCTCTTTGCAGGCTGGCAATGAATCTTTGGGAACTTTCCCTAAACCTCAATATAGAGCTGCAATCCCAGTTTGTGCCAGGAAAAGACAATATACTGGCGGACAGCCTAAGCAGAAATATCATGGATCCACACGAATGGATGCTGCACCCAGACATCTTCCTTCAGATAACACAATCATGGGGGAGGCCGGACATAGATCTTTTTGCCTCCCACCACAACCATCAGCTGAAGAAATTCTGCTCAAGGACATACCACCCACAAGCATGGAAAGTGGACGCCCTCTCTTTCAGCTGGAATACTCTAACAGTGTATGCATTCCCACCTCTTCCATTAATGACCAAGGTCTTACTGAAGATCAGGACAGAGCAGCCAAAAATGATTCTGATAGCTCCGGACTGGCCCAGACAACACTGGTACCCACTGTTAAGGAGCATGTCACGCACGAAATGGCCACTTCTGACACAACACAATTACAAAACTCTGCACTCCAGCCTCAAAACCTTGCAGCTGACAGCCTGGAGAATACCTTGACTCCTCACCAGGATAAGCTATCCAAGACAGTGAAGGACATCATCATGGAAGCTCACCGGCCTTCCACAAGAAAGGCATATTCAGCAAAATGGAAAAGATTTCGCTCTTGGAACACCACAAAGGGCCTAGATGCGACAGTAATGAACTTGGCACATATCCTGGAATACTTGGCAGAAATGCTCCACAATGGCCTTTCTTACTCTTGCATAAAAATTCATGCTTCAGCAATTTCAGCAGAATACAATACTGATCCACCTGTCTTTTCTCATCCTCTCCTAAGGCAGTTTCTAAGGGGAGTTAAAAACATCAATCCTCCAAGGAAACCACCAGTGCCTACATGGGACCTTAACTTCATGTTGGAAAAATTAACTCTACCTCCCTTTGAACCAGCAGCATCTTCAGAACTACAGTTCCTGTCTTGGAAGACTGCCTTCCTTCTGGCCATAACCTCAGCAAGAAGAGTATCTGAGTTGCAGGCCCTCATGGCAGTACAACCCTTTCTTATTTTTCATCTGGACAGAGTTTCACTGAGAACCAATCCTTCATTCATGCCAAAGGTGGTATCCAGGGTCTCACTGAACCAAGCTATTCACCTGCCTACCTTCTTTCCAAATCCACAAAACAAAGGGGAGAAACTTCTGCATACCCTGGACATTCACAGACAGTTGCGCTACTACTTGGACAGAACTAAGACTTACAGAAAATCTGACCAGCTATTTGTAGCATATGCTGCTGGTGTACAAGGAAAAGCAATTTCCAAACAGACAATTTCAAAATGGATAGGGAATTGCATTTGATTCTGTTACTCTTTTCATGGCAAAACCGTGCCAGCTAACATTAGACCTCATTCCACCAGAGCCACAGCCACCTCCACAGCCTTCTTAAGAGGGTGGCTACCAAGGACATTTTAGAAGCTGCTACATGGAGCTCCGTGCATACATTTTCCAAGCATTATAACTTACCCTTATATTCCAGATCCAGAGCAGGCTTTGCTACGGCAGTCCTGCAGGGCATTTTAGCTACACCATCCCTTTCTTAGATCCTACCACCCCCAGCTTGGCTATGGTATTCTACCCATATGTAAGGACTGCAGATGCATCCTTGAAGGACATAGTACAGTTTTGTACCTACCATAAATGTAGATGTCCGATAGGTATGCATCTGCAGTCAGGTTTACCCTCCCTCCTTCCCCTCTGTGGTATTTCCTGGGTACTTATCCCTCTGGGGTTATCTATTATGGTGTATTTGTTTTATATAATTGTGCATGTTTGGAATTTTTTGCATCTCTCCAAATTTAGCCTTCCTTAGAGGGCACCTGGCATCTGGGGCAAGAAAAACTGAGGAAGATGGCGTCGGCTGACGCTTTTATACCGCAGGCGCTCTGACGTCGGGGAGAGGGCGACATCAGCCGACGCCGGACCCAGACTTTGGAATCCGGCCGACCGAAGGGCTGCCTGAGGCAGGACAACCCATATGTAAGGACTGCAGATGCATACCTATCGGACATCTACATTTATGGTAGGTACAAAACTGTACTTTTCAGATAAATGTTGAGACAAAGCAGTATCTGCTAAAAGAATGTTCCAATGTCTGTTAATGGCATCAATTAGTTTGTTGGTGTTTCTGCCATACGTAGTGGTGATAGTGGTGAATCTTAAGGTGTTGATGTTTGTTTGGGTTTTCTTTTTGTATCTGAGAAGGTCATCCCTGTTTAATTGTGATGCATGATTGCTGGCAGTAATAACACGGCCCATGTTGTAACCCCTTTCCCTAAATCTGTTGATCATATCATGACGAAAAGCCTTAAAAATTTTATCCTCTGAACAAATATAGCTCACTCTGATGAATTGTGACTTGGGGATATTTTTGGCTATATGTCTTGGATGAAAGCTGAATGCGTGGAGTAAGGTGTTATATTCTGGATGTTTCCTGAATACTTGTGTACTGAGGGTATTGTCTGTATTCCTAGTTATCAGTACATCCAGGTAAGTAATCTTGTGTTGGTCAAAATTCATGGTAAAATGTAGACCCCATTTGTTGTCATTAAGATATTGAACAAATTCCTGCAAGTATTCAGTATCAGACCTCCACACCATCCAACAGTCATCCAAATACCTACGCCAAATATCAATCTCAGTCAAATAGAGATTGTGTGCATCATCATAGATAATTTGTTCCTCAATATATGCCATATATAAGTCTGCATATATTGGGGCAAAATATGCACCCATAGCAGTACCTCGTATTTGGAGGTAGCATTGTTTCCCATAGTAAAACACATTCTTAGTGAAAACATGTTCAGTAAGGGATATAAGGAAAGTATTAAATCCGGGTTTGTACAGTTGTGATTTGTATAACCAGTATTCAATAGCATCTAACCCCGCCCAATGTGGTATGTTAGTATATAATGCACTAACATCCAAGGTACATAACCACCAGTCATCTTCGATTTGCATATCATTTGTAATGCCCAAAAATTCTGTGGTGTCTTGGATACGGGATCTTACCTGACACAAGGTGCAGGGTTTGAGTCTCACAAGGGATAATTGGCTAGGCTTAAAATGGCTCGCAAAGGCAGTTAGCTTAGTACTAATCTATGAACCTATGAACCTACCCATTTTAGCAAAGGTTTAAGATATTTGGTTAAGAACTCAGAAAGAGGTTCAGTAAGAGAGCCATTTCCAGCCACAATTGGTCTACCTGGTGGATGCAAAGGATCTTTGTGAATTTTGGGCAAAAAATAAATGTATCGACTAACCGGATCAGTAATGGTCAGATGGTGTAAGGTATTTAATGAAATGATGCCATTCTCCAATGCTGAATTTAGAAATGTGTCTATTTGTTTTTTAAACCATGAATGTCGGATCTAAAGGCATTTTGGTATAATATTTAGCATCATCCAGCTGTTTGTGGGCCTCAGCATCATAATCAATCCAGTTCATGACCACCACAGCACCACCTTTGTCAGCAGATATGATAACCAATTCTTTATTGTCAATGAGTTCCTGTAAACTAATCAAATCATTCTGAGAGATATTATTCAACATAGGTTGAGTCATATTTGAAGTGAAATGTAAATCTTTGAGAACACTATGTTGAAACAGGCTTACGCTAGGATGCATAGGTGGAACAAAGGTGGATTTGTGGTATCTGAAATTATCAGTCAACTGATCATGCGGTTCTTTATCCTGAAAATGCAATTTAAGGTTAAGCAATCTGCAAAATGCTGTAACATATTGTGCAAAGATGTCTTCAGACACACAAAAAACGGGAATAAAAGAAAGACCTTTATTAAGCAGAGCAGTTTGTGAGTCAGATAATAATGTGTCAGAAATATTTAAAACATTAGTGTTAGTGTGTACATTTATTTGTTGGTCAACAATTCCATAAGATTCTCCAAGCTTCTGACTTTTCCGATGTTTCCTGCCTCCCCTCCTGTAGGGCCTAAAGGGGCCCCACTGTTACGTTTGCGGCTAGGGGAGTCTGTGTGTGTTGTGTGTCTAGATCAGTGCCAGATGAGGACTCGCCTTCTGATGAATCAGAGTACTACGTTTTTTAAGAATAGACCTTGGACGTTTACGGGTAATATTAGTTTTCTGATAACTGCCTTCAAACCTCACATGTCTGGAATGTCTAAACGGTTGGCCTTTTTCATAGTCAGTTAAGTCCCTTTGGAATTTCTTAAGCTTCCTTTCTTTAAGTTGGTGTTCAAAATTGAGTAAGCCTGAGCTTAATTTGGACAAAAAAGTAGAAAAAAATAATTGGTCTTTGTATTTGTTACAATCATCACATAATTTGCTAACCATGAGTGTCTCTTTCTCAATAGTACGTTCATAGTAGTTAGCTAATGTTTCCACGAATTTCAAGGAACAATTTTGTTGTATAAGGGACCATTCAATGGGTAGTTGTTCATCAGGCTCAGTTACTAGTGGCTGAATTTTCACTCTGAGTTCTCTGGGAGTTAAACCTTTAGCCATGTATGCTTTAAATAATTTCAAATGCCAAACATTGGATCTTAATGTTTTCATATTTTTATTTAGATTTTGAAACAGTTTTTCACACTGCTGTTCAGGATGATCTATATTAATAAGATTGGTATTATTAGATTGTTGTCCAATTCCAAAGATACCTAGATGATCTTTGTCAGAAGAAAGACCAACAAGTATTCTATTTTCCATCTTGAGAACTAATTTTAAATATAAACAACCACAAATGGTTGAATAAAAAAACTTAAGCTAAATGGTGACTGGAGTCAATAAAAGAGAAAAAGTTGGTTATACAAAAACTGATTTGTAATTGCATAATAAGCACAGCACCACATCCTTGAGAAATATATAGATGGTTTCTACGTTCTAAATATTTAATCTGGACTATAATGGCCAATGAAGCTGTAATCATGAATAATATTGCACAGCTGTTGTGATTGCGACATTCAATAAAAATGTCCCAAACATGTACAGTAAATCCCAAAAATATAGTAAAGTATGCCACGTCCAAATATGAGATAAATAGGACAATAATGGTAACACTGATGACTGATTCAAATTCAATAACATAAAATACCAGAGTCCTTCAATAGACTAAAAACAGTAAAGTCTAATTGTATAATTTGAAATAAGGACAACAATGAGAAAATACCAAGAAAAAAGGTCCATATACTAAATGGACAAAAATAATATAATAATACTACAAATATAGTTGTATCCTGCCCTGCAGCTCTGTTAAGAAACCGTAACAATACCCAATTTGAGACCAAATTGAGATACCAATCACTAGATAAATTATAGCATGACAAAAAGATTTTTTTATAAAATTTTATCAATGTAATGGCATCCAAAATGTATGGATTTATCAATAGTGTATCAAAAATTTCTATAAAGTGGAATATACAAATCCTGTTGCGTATTCCCAGAAAGTGGAATCACTAGACAGTATATAAACCCTATAATATATATATATATATATATATATATATATATATATATATATAAAACTATAGAAAGGATTATAATAATCTTATTATAAATTAAAAAAGGGGGTCATTAGACAATATACAAGTCCTGAACAATTGTTATATACATAGACTTATATCAAATAATGAAATATAAATATATTATGTGCATCTAATCCAACTATAGTATGAAAAAATAAAGATTGACAGATGGCATAAAAAGTTAACACATGAAATAATAAGAAAACAATATTGTTATGTACATTATTATCATTTCCCTATTTTATTTGTAATTACCAAGGATTAATATGATGTAATTCAATAGGTAATGATAATTAACCTAGAATATATGTCTACAATAATAATTATAGCTAATATTCAAAAAACTGAAATAATATCCTGAGTCATATATTCAAACAATTGTATCTGAGAGTTCAAACATGGCCCTGGATGATTATAGGACCTCCATTGTACATAATTATGAGACAATTTAACTTGATATAAATCTACCAACCTAGTATATAGTGACCAACCATTCGACTCAATAAACACTAAGAAAAATTACATGTCAAACACAAAAAAATACTTGAAAGTATGAGCCCCTAGTTGTAAGGAATGATAAATGGTCTATAGATTAGTCATGCTTCATAAAACAAAAATCATTGGTCAGAATTTGAAAAATCTAATACAGGACCACAATCAAACATACATCAAGCTCCGTGGTGTTGTTTTTGGCTGGTGAAATAATCCAGTATATGCACAATTTCAAGTAACCAGTCCCGCCTGTAAAAATATATAATGTCCAAACAGAAATCCAGAAGTGTTTTGTTTGATAAAAGATCAGCTGCAGTACGCTCCCACAGACTCAGAAAATTACAAAACAAATCTGTATCTGGACTACTCTAGTAGCAGGAAAGGTGGGAAACAAGCTTAGAACTTTTTTGTTTGTTTTTTTTTTTTTTGCAGAAAAAAATAGTTAAAACAGTAATACATATACTTGAAATGCAGTGCAAGCTAGCACACTTGAGTGTGTAGCAATATTTAAGCAAATGCAGTTAAAATAAATGCTGTTAAATGAAAAAAATGAATTAAATCAAGTGCATAAAGCAGTATAATCAGAAAAAAAAATCAAACTGAGGCATTTAAAGTCTCTCTTTTTCCTTTCTTACATATACTTGAAATGCAGTGCAAGCTAGCACACTTGAGTGTGTAGCAATATTTAAGCAAATGCAGTTAAAATAAATGCTGTTAAATGAAAAAAAAATGAATTAAATCAAGTGCAGAAAGCAGTATAATCAGAAAAAAAATCAAACTGAGGCATTTAAAGTCTCTCTTTTTCCTTTCTGTTGCTCTTGTAGTCTGTGGGATGCCAAAACAGGATCTGCAGAGTTTAAACAATTGCAAACACAGGATTTTAAACCAAAAAATTGAAAGCGATAGAAAAACTGCCCAAATGGCCAACAAACTAAATTTAAGAGCCAGAAACCACTCCTCTTGTTTCTTTTTTTTTTTTGTTTGTTTGCAGAAAAAAAAAGTTAACTTGTGGAATACCTCAAAAAGGGTTTAAAACTGTGCAGCTGAAACTCTGGATGCTTCAGACCTGTATTTAGACTATGCTACTCAATTTTAAAGTTAAAAACTCACAATGAAGCACATATTAATCAGTTATAGTCAAAAGAATAGTACTTGCAGTATGAAAAAATACACTTAAACAGCAACAAAATGCAGTTAAACAGTAATGAACTGCAGTAGATAGCAATGAAATGTAGTTAATCAGTAGATTGCTGTGAAACAATAGCTCACAAATTACAACAGTAACAGACAGCACTAATAAAGCAGTGATTCAGTAGAATACTATCATCAATTTTGTGAGGCTACCAACAAGCAGTAATGAATATGGCAAACAGCAAAATGAAGTAGAAAGCGGTACAGTTTTTTTTTTTTTTTTAGTAGAAAGTGAAGAGACAGAAGATAATGAGATAATTCAAGGTTCAGAAGTTAAGGGGTGGGCCTTTACTAATTTCTCACTATAAACAGTAGAATGAGATTTTGTAATGTGACTGGGGGAAGTGTCTAGTATCAACTTTATACCAGAAGTGGATAACTCAAAGCCATCAAGATTTAAGACCACCACAAAAACTGGGCAGGTGTGTGGGGAAAAAACAGATGTATAGATTACCGAGATATTTAGTAAAACAGAAGTACAGATCTACAACTATCTGCAACATGATCTGTAAAAATACAATAGCAATTATAAAGGACAATTTGTGCTGTGGTGTAATATATAGGTATATAGACTTAATGTCAGCCTTTGATAGGATCATACATAAAACAATGATCATTACATTAGAACAGCTATTTTTTGATGTACTTTTGATTAAGATGGATAGCTACAAGGCTTACAAGTAGAACATGGCAAAGGCACATTAACTGGACAGGTGATGCTCTAGGTTACAGTCAGGGTGTCCCATAGAGCCCTTACCCAGGCCCATGGCTCTTTGTTACTTCTTTCTGATCTACCTTTTTCACTTCTGGTGCTCTATTGCCTGTATGCAGATAACTTTAAATAGGTAAACAGTTTACATATGTCACAGAAAGGACAAAATAACTAAAGTAATTCAAACCATTTGGCACAGGAAAATTAATATATGGAGATAAATTTATCAACAGCAAAACCTATGAGATTTGAGAGAGATAGATTGAAGTATGAGTATTTAATACAGCACACAGTAATTTAAAATGTGGATTCATTTAAGAACCTGGGTATATGGATAGATCTAGTTTTGATTTTTTTTCTGATCATATCAGCAAATTGGTTAATGATCATTTTTACAAATATAGGCTGTAAAAATGATTTATATTATGTCTAGGAAATCAGAAATGACGGATTGTAAGTTACACTAGACCCAACTTAGAGTATGGAATAATCATTTAGAAGTCTTATAATAAAATTAGCTTAAGTATATTGGAAAGAGCACACAGAAAATATGCCAAGGGCATTTGTGGATCTGAAAGTTTGAGCTATTACAAAAGATTAGAATATTGAACTTTTTACTCCATCTCATACCGATTATTTACGTGAAGACCTTAAGAAAAGAGTAATTTAGAGACAACTACGTCTAGGAATGTTTAGAGTTATCAAAGAGTAGTAAAGAATCAGACAATCTGTGTAGAGGATGATACAGGAGAGAGAGATTGGCGATACTGAAGGTGTATTAACCCACCCGATGCGCAGTAGCAAGCCACACCCAAACCCCACCTGTGACAGCAATGTCAGTACACCGCCCACCTTTTGACTGAAAGCTGCCAAGTCATTTCTGCGTGAATTAATTGGTGGGTTAATGCACTTCATTATCATAGGTAGGTACTAGGCTATTGGCCCTAGGGTCTATGCAAGCCTAGCCAAATGGTACCCTGGCTTTTGCCACCCAAGAAAATTATTTTCCTGTGTCCCTATCAAGCAGAGCCACAGAAGTGATCCCTGGGGTGAATTTCCTATCTCCCATCCAGTCATCAAGATTTTGCTTGAATAGTGCTAATGAGGAGCTTTGCTTGATATAGATATGTAGTTTGTTTCAGAGTATGGGAAATCTCTGGGACAGGAATCTATCCCTCCAGCATGTTCTGTTTATTGTGGTGACAAGGTTTAGGTCCCTAGAGCATGTAGCTCGGAGGGATTGGGATTTCTTTATGTGAAGCATGTCCAACAGCTCTGGGTTTGACACAGATTTGTATGTTAGGCAGAGATTGCCTCTGAGTAGGCGATATGCTACAGAGTAAAGCTGCAGGTATTTCTGTGGCCTTTCCAGTTGTTTTAGATGTCTTGTGAGGTACATACCAAAAGGGGCGTTGTACTCTATAATGGGTCTAATGAGTGATGAGTAGAGGGGAACAATGACCTTTTTTTTTCCTGGATGAGAAACCTTTTGTGATGAGGTGTGCCATGTAGAAAGATTTCCTGACTACTGTGGCGATGTGATTATCAAAGGAGAGACTACTGTCCACCTGTGTCCCAATGTCTCTTATCACACTTTTGGTGTTAAGTAGACTATGTGGTAGCTCATAGGTACAGAGTTTTTACGAAAAGGGATGACTGCACTTTTTGGCATTGAGCTTGAGGCCATGGCTTTGACACCAGGCATCTGTCTCAGTGAGGCCCTTTTGTAGGATGTCCACATCGTTAGGAGTTTTGATTATGGCTCCTAGTTTGCAGTCATCTGTGAACTTTGTAAGCCAAAGACCTTCTGTGTTAGCCTGCACTTCAGAGAAGTAGATACCAAACAGGAGAGGACCTAGGACTGAACCCTGTGTTACTCCACTTGTCACTGGTCTGAAGATGGATTTAGAGTCTGCTACTTTCACAGTGTGGGTTCTGTCAGTGAGCCAGTTGGCAACCCATCTTGTGACATAGGGATTTAGTGAGTTTGTCTATAATTCCAGAGTGGGGGATGGTGTTGAAAGCCTTGGCGAGATCTAGATGGGCTGTGTGAACCACCTTACCCTCATCTACGGCTTTGGTGACCGCTTCAAAGAAGTCTTTCAGGTTTAGGAGACATGATCTGCCTTTTACAAACCCGAACTGGGTAAGGTCCAGAGTTTGGAGATTACCAGTGTCTTTGTTTATAAGTTCCATGATGATATGCTCCATAGCCTTGCAGACCAGGCTAATGGGGCGGTAGTTCCCAGGGTCCGTGGTGGCTCCCCTTTTTGTGGAGTGGGATAACCGTTGCTGTGCACCATTCAGTGGGCACAAAGCCTGAGGTGAGGCTATGACTGAACATGGTACTTAGGTGGGGTGCCAGTTCGTTCTATAGTTCATGTAGAACGCAGCCTGGGATGTTGTCAGGTCCCATGGATGCTGTGTTCTTGGCTTTGGAGAGTGTGTTTTTTACATGTGCAGCAGTGATTACAGGTACTTTGCATTCTTCCGGTATAGAGATGGGCCCTTTAGGGGATGAAAGAAGGGTAAAGTTAGCACTGAACCTGTCTGCCAAGATGTAGGCAATATCAGTTGGTTCTGTATATTTAGTGCCATTGTGCTCTAACTCAGAAAAGATCTGAGTGTTGCTATTGAGATTCTTGACATAGCTATAGAATGCTTTGTGGTTGTCTTTAGAATCAGTGGCAATTTTGTTTTCATAAATAGCTTTGGAGGATTTTGAGGGATCTCAGCTTCTTACTAAGGCTGACCACGGAGTTTCTCCAATCATGGGATTTTACTCTCTTTTTTTGCAACAGTTTCTTTCTTCTGTTTTAGAGTTTGTTTATAGCAGGGGCCACCAGATTGGCTTCCTTTTTTTTTTTTGGAGGATGCCATCTTGGTTCTGTTAGGGACTTACTCGTGTAAGTGCTTATAAAGTGCAATTGTATAGGATTCAGCAGTCGTATCTGTATTGTCCGTCAGCATGGGTGTCGTGAAGTTGGCTTTGGAGAATTTTTTTACGGTGGTTTCCCTAATGGGTGTTGGGGTTGGGATGTGGATGTCTAGGGTGATTTGCTTGTGGTCGGATCTGACCGAGGAATTGACCTCTGGTGTGGAACATTGGTTGCCCATGTTGGTAATGACCAGGTCTAGGATATTGCTGCCCCTTGTGGGTGTGTGGATAAGTTGATCCAAGGCATTTGAATTTATGAATTCCAGAAAACGTTGAGCACAAGAGTTGGTACATGAGTAGTTTTCACAGTTAATGGTGGGGTAGTTGAAATCGCCCATTATTAGGGTGTTAGGTTGTACCCTAATATTTTCCAGTATATCAAGAAATGAGGAGTGGGAATCCTGGGGCATGGTGGGGGGATCTGTAGCAAGCTACAATTTGCTTTGCGGTCTTGCCCAGAGTTAGTTGCACTTAGATAATCTCAGATGCATTATGCTGAGCAACTAGTCTGGAGGTGTGGATATCCTTAATGAATATGGACATGCCTCCGCCTTTAGTGCTTCGGTCCATGGACACGCCTCCGCCTTTAGTGCTTCGGTCCAGGTTATAGCCTGTTAATGCAGGAGTGCTTTCTGGAGCCTTGAACCAGGTCTGTGTCACTGCACAGATGTCGATGTTCTCCATTTTAAGGAGTGCCTTGAGTGAGTGCATTTTGAGGTTTAGACTTCTAGCATTAAGTAGCATTACCCTCAGATTTTGCTTGCTTGTACCTGTTACGGTGATGAATTTGTCATTTGAATATTGCCTAAAAAAGGCACTATAGGAATGGCAAGAGCCTTAGCCAGTATCTGAAATCCCAAGGGCGACAGGCGCAGGCCATCTCTGGCAAAGCATCATGGTTTGTCGATCATGTCATCCTAGGCAGAGAGATACTAGATCCCCTTAGAATGACATCAGAAGTTTAGCCAATTGTTAAAGTCAATCATTTTGTCCTTGTACTGTGGTATCATTCTGGGTGATGGCAGGATGCTACTCAGAGCTAGGGTTATCACCCAAATCTCTGCATGAAATCATGTGTATGTAGTTGGAATTTACAGAATTTAGTTTCAGGTGCCCGGTTTAGATGCTGTTATTTTATTTATTCTATTTTTTTTTTTTTTTGCGAATGTGGGCAGAATCCCAGTCTAAATAGGCATGTGCATTGTGGGCTAAGGTTAGAAAAACAGTTGAGAAAGCTTAAATGTTTTGACAGACACCGTCACACTGTACATATTCACAGAATGCCCTTTTTGCCTCGTATGTTTGTTTTGTTGCTAATTAAACAAAATCTTGATTTTTTTTTTTTTTTTTCTTTTTGCTAGTCATTGAGGAGTGGAGTTATTGAATAAGACCTCTCATTAAGTTTCAGACGTTATGTTCCTCTGGAAATACATGCTAATTCAAAACCTGCTATTCTGTCAACTTTCTAAGTTTGTAAGAGCAATGTGTAAAATCTGCCCCTGATTTAGGGGTATTTGAATTCTCCATTATTTTTGGCTTTGTTCAGAATTATCGCACTAAGAGATGGACTGGTATGCTGATAAATTGTTATTGTTCTTTAGTGTAGCAGATGTACATGGGCAGGATGGACAATTCCATACATTAAGAGCATTTGGGCACTTTCACACTAAGTGCAGAGACACTGTTTTAGGGATTGATTTTTATATTTTGAAAATGCTTCTCCATTTCTGAAATGTAAATGGCATATTCAGAACTGCCTTTCTGGGCAGCAGCACGTTTGTGTGCTGTTTTACAGCTCTAATGGCTATGCATACCTGTGGGAATAGTTTTCAAAAGATTCATTATGAGCCGAAAGCAGAAGATAGAATTACACGTGGATTACCTTCTAGTGTTTATGCTTATTTGCCTGTTAAACATTTAATTACATGACATGGAATTAAAGTGTGCATTCCGTGACAATCATGGCAAATTACCATTCTTAATCGCCGCCCTCCGGCATGTCAATCACGGCAGCCGTGCCTATTCCTGAGCGAACTAACTGGTGGGTTAATACACTTCAATATCGCCAAGAGATGTAGCTACTTGTTCTCTGTAAGAGTAGCCGACACATGGATCTTCTTTCGGCTTTTCCCAGTTAGGGGTCGTCACAGTGGATCACCTGTCTGCTCATGATTGGCAGTGGAGTTTTACGGTGTCAAGTTGCCAGCCCGGCACCCAACTTTCCACAAAAGGCACACATGCACACACTCACGCCTAGGTCCAATTTAAAGTGTCCACTCCACCTACAGCATGTCTTTGGGACACATGGATAAAATTTCTAATTATATTAAAGAAAGCACTACTTTATAATTTTTTAAGAACGTCGTCTTCACTTATATGGAAATGACTGTTCTGGTACATTTTTAAGGCTATTATTGACCATGCGTAAAATATTTGTATGTATGCACATGTATGTAAAATGTGAAAATGTAAATAAATATAAATAAGCTGTTTAATCGAGTGGCTATGTTACATATCCACAGGTGCCTCCATTTTTATTTTTCTTTTTAGGTGTAATTGTATTCTTTAAACTAATGAATGTATATTACAGACATCTTGCCCTTGCCTTGTCGTGACTGATAAATTCTCTGCAACAAAATATCACATTTGCTCTCAGTTGCAGTTTACACTGTTTCTCTGTACAACTGTTACATTATATCAAAAATAGCCATGTATGCCTAGATAAGTCATTAATTGCAAAATAGTCAAGTAAATAAAACAATGACTTCAGATGAGACCTGTCTGTCTGCTTGCTAATTTTTTTTTAAATAAATGAAATCACAATTTCACATGGAATGTGTGTGTCTGTTTACTTACTATGTATGTATAAAAGTAAGTTGAAAGGTTGTTTTAAGTAAATAAAAAAATATTTTTTTCTCAGGAGAAATTGTGTTTATTTTACTTTATGGGTCTGGAAAGGTTTTAAAGTGTTCTTTATTGAAATGCCAGCACTTTAAATGCTGAGTGCCAACAAGCCAGAAAAAAAAAAAAAAGACTGAAAACACAGAAGAATGAATTCCGAAAATTGCTCTTCTCCTTAAAAATTTCTTTGCAGGGAAAAGCTCCACTGCACCTCCCATGTGGAGGGCAAGCCCCCCCCCACTCCCCATTAACTTGTGTATATATATATATATATATATATATATATATATACCAATTCCAAGATCACCATACCTCAGAGAGAAGGGAATATTTTGACAAATGGCATATTGGAGTTGGTCTGAAAGATTTGACTTAAGTCCAAAAACACAATAAGGCAGAGGACTCCACGTAGAGCTGGTCAAGTCTTTTATTCAATAAAATCAAAGATAAAACCTTGTATAAGCCCTTTCGGGCTACATGCCCTTCATCAAATAACAAAGAACATTACAAGAAACCATTTTTAAAATACAAAGCCTCCAATCAGCTTTCAATTTCTTCAGGATGGGTTTTAAAGGTACAACAGCATTAATACCTG
>NC_056747.1:198681119-198696119 GCF_019279795.1 Protopterus annectens
ACAGTATACTATCTCAAAAAGTAACAGCTGGACTTCAAGAATTTTGCTGGGTTCGGTTTTGGATACCTTCTTATCAGAACTGTACGTGGGTATTTAGCTGTGTGATAGTAAAGATGACTTAATGTTAACCAAAATCATTCTTAGTGACCTGGACTGTCAAATTATGTGGAAATACCTCGGTGAAGTTAGAGGGCGGATACCTGGCAATGAGCTAAATATCAATATCTGCAAATGTACTTACATGCTTATTGGTGTTCACAAACTGGTAACCAGCTTTAATCTGGGTAATCAAAGCATTTCACAAAGTAAAGAATATAAAGATCGCAGTGCTGTTATTGGTTGTAATCTTAGTTTTAAATCCCATATCACCAAACTCTGCAAAACAGAGAGCAGAACAATGTCAAAGCAAGGAGACTTCATCTGCCCTAGTGATCCCTACTTTTGCTAATGTAATTAGACCAACCTTCAGATATGCTACCCAGTTACAAACATGCATAAAACTGATTTAATAAAAAAGTAAAAATGATGTAACAACAATGGACCATAATTTTGGCAGTTTGTGCAAATCTTCCTTACTGAGCCAGATTTGAACAGCTGCTATCTCACTCACTTTTGTGCTGTAACGGTAAAGACAATGCAATATTTTTGCATGAAACAATGACCAATGAATGCACACTTAACTCTCTAGGACTAATCAGCAGTAAGCTTCAGGGCTCAAGATTAAATCTGAGGGAAACACTACCTTATGGATGAGATGGGTAGTACAGAGAATGTTCCCTGTTTTGAAAAGATCGATCTTATAGGTTCATAGGTTCATAGGTTCATACTAGGCTATCTGCCCTAGGGCATTTATAAGCCTAGCCAGAATGTGTTTGGCTTTCGCCACCCATTTTAAATTTATTTTGCTATGCCCTTTTTCGAGGTTAGTATACTGTGCCTCTGTCTAACAGTGACACAGAAGTGATACCTGGGGTAAACCTACGATCTCCCATCCACTCATCAAGATTCATCTTGAAGAGAGTCAATGAGGGACTCTGCCTTACCTGGACTGGGATTTTATTTCAGAGTGAAGGGAGCCTCTGGGTTATGAATCTGTCCCTCCAGCATGTCCTATTTATTTCATTGCTGTGGTTCAAGTCTCTCGAGCGCGTAGCTCGATGGGATTTGGATTTTTTGAGGTGCAGCATGTCCATTAATTCCGGGTTGGACATGGCTTTATACTTCAGGCACAGATCGCCTCTGAACAGGCGGTATGCCACTGAGTAGAGCTGGAGTTTCTTTAACCGGGCAGCATATGGCATCTGTATGAGCCCTTTGATCCTCTTGGTGAGGTACTTTTGGGGTCTTTCCAGTTGCTGCAGGTGTCTGGTAAGGTACATCCCAAAAGGGGCATTGTACTCAATTATGGGCCTGATGAGGGATGAGTAAAGAGGCACGATGACGTCCCCTGATCTAGATGTGAATCCCTTCATGATTAGGTGGGCTATATAAAATGGTTTTCTAACCACTTTGGCCACGTGGTTGTCAAATGAGAGATTGCTATCAACTTGGGTCCCCAGGTCCCTAATTACTTCTTCTGTACTTAATGGATTACCACCTATGTGGTAATTTGTGGGCACTTTGTTTTTGCCAAAGGGGATGACTATACACTTTTTGGCATTTAGCTTGAGGCCATGGCTCTGGCACCAGTTGTCTGTTTCTATAAGGCCCTTTTGGAGGATGCTTGTGTCAGCTGGAGAGTCGATTATGGCGCCCAGTTTGCAGTCATCTGCAAACTTCTTTAGTTAGAATTTCCAGTATCACAGAAGAATTAAAAATAAATAAATAAATAGTTACATGAGCAACTTTACAAGACAGATGTGCTACTACACAAGCCTTTTGGAGATATGTCATCCATTGACAGCTTAGATATCTAGACTATGGTACCATCCATGGCGTCTGTCTTTAATAATGCACTGTTTGACTGAAACCTGACAAACTAAGCCATTGAATTAATTCCCCGGGGTAAAATAAGGAGAGCAAGCTTCCCGCACCTGCCCATACTCCCTCACCAAATAAATCAGCCTCAGAGGTCACAAGCCATGGGACAGGTTTGTGAATTTCTGGAAACAGTCCATCACTGAAGATGGACTTGCTGAAACTAGAAATGCAATCTGAAAGGTGACTGAAGACCTGAGCCACAATAACCCAATAACACAGAGCTGTATTAGCTGCCCTGATTAAGGAGAGCTATTCTGCATATCCAGGGGGGTGACTTTCCAAATACCCACTCAATCACTAAGTTTGGGTTTAAAAGTGGCTAAAGTTTGGCTTTGTTTGATGTACAAGGGCAGTCTGTTCCATATGTAAGGATATACTGTGTTTTACACACCTATCACACCCGGAGGTCCTATTTATTTGCTGTTGAAGACTGAGGTTAACATGCTTTTAAGTGTAGTTGTGAAAACAATGATCATTTTTAGATTCAGCTCTAAGCAATGCAAGGTACAAAAACACAATTACAGCATAAAGAAATCAAAATGTTAAGTGTACAAAGCCACAAAACTAACTTTCACCTATGAGTGGCTCAGACTTTCACAGAACTAGACAGTGAGAAAAGGAATACAGAAGAGTTTAACAATGCTAAACAAAATAACGTAGATAATGAAACATTAACATAAAGGTACATAGATCGCTGTAAACTATAGTTACATCAGGATTTGGGTGATACGCACACACATTTCATTATTCCAGCTCTGGGAAGTGCTGCTTGGTTCTCTGTGTCCACAGTAAGTCTGCAACAGCCATGTGCCTCTGTAAGAGAAGTGCAGTTCAGCCATGAGGGTTCTCAACAAGGTATCCCTACAGGGAAATATCTCACAGTCTATAAGCCCAAATCCCTAACACAGGCATAAGGCAGGCAGTTAGAGAGGAATATTACGGCGATCAGCTGTTAATAATCTGCTTTCTATGCTACAGCATTTGACTCCCTCAGCCTTCATTTTCCTAAAATGTGACCTTGATCAAATCACTTACCCAAACAAGTGCTTTAGGGAAATTGGGCTTGGGTCCTCAATGGCCTGCTGGATTGCACCCTTATGAACCTAAGGAGAACATTCAAAACCTACTCAAACAGTAGGCAGATATTAAGACTCAATATTAGATCATGAGGTGTTATGAGACAGAAACCCTTACCACTAAGACAGCAAGCTGTCTAACATCCATACCCCTCAACCTCAGAGTAAGAAATCTAGACAAGGCAAAAATAGGGACAATTTTTAAATATTTTTCTTACAAACTTAGAAAGTTGACAGAATAGCAGGTTTTACATTAGCATGAATTTTCTGAAGGTTATGAAGTCTGAAACTCAAATGTCTGTCATTATTTTTTAACTTCAGTCTTTAATGATTTTGCCATAAATTTGTCAGAAAAACCACAATTTTATAAAAAACGGACCAAAAATACTAAGCAAAAATCTGGAGATTCTGCAAAAATCTGTACAGTTGAGAGGTATGTTAACATATGTCCTGTAAAGCAATATTTGTGTATGTGTATCAAAGATGTATAAAATAATAAAAGTATCTTTTAGTCAACCATTTCCCTTAGGAAGACGTAAAAAAATGATAAAAGCATTTTTCTGTCAGCCATAACCCCTGGTGAGTTATTCTTACAATGAAATGATTTATGCCATATTTTTGACTTCCCTTTCCAAATTTCCGTAGCTCTATAGCTTGGAACAGGCACTTTAGTCACAATCCTTGTAGCTGAATACATTTTAGGTGAACTGATGATAAGCATCATGTTTAAAAAAGTCGGCACTCTTTGGGATTTTGTGTAGTGTTTAGATGAGGACATTTTGTTAATTTTTTGTTTTTGTTTTCTTTTTAAAATATGAAGTCAGCAACAACCCCTGCCAGTTGTTCTGATGCTCTGACCTACTGAATGAGCACAACCAAAGATGGCTGCATTCAGGACTTCATTTCTCTTATTCTATGGAGCCTAGAAGAGTAACATGCATTTTTATGCTGAAAGTGGTTAAAAGGTGCTAATAAGAACATGAAATTGTATTTGTTCTAGTTACAAACCAATAGCTTCTTGAATAAAGAAATGCTTCACACTGTTGGTTCCTGCCGAAGACAGAAGTACTCTGCATTACTTTTATGTAAGAAATGTTGTAAGTAAGCATTGAAGTACCTCTGTCTGGTACAGACTGACTTTTTTGTTACTTTAGTTCTTTATCCTGCAGTTTATGGCTTTAGCAATGATCTTCACATTTTTCTTTGCTATATTAGCCTTGAAAATCAGCACAAAAGAACAGAAAGTCCATTCTCTTTTGCTTATATCTCACCCATCTGCTTTGCATGTGTTATTTCTGGCCACATCTTAGGTTCATAGGTTCATAGGTAGGTACTAGGCTATCTGCCCGAGGGCATTTATAAGCCTAGCCAGTGTGTCGGCTTTCGCCGCCCCATTGATTAATTAACTGATCCTCTATCAAGCAGAGCCAATGAGGTGATCCCCAGAGGTGTATTTTCTGTTACCCATCCACTTGTCAAGGTTTCTCTTGAAGAGTGTTAGTGAGGGGCTCTGCCAAATGTAGTTTGGAATTTTGTTCCAAAGCATAGGGAGTCTCTGTGACAGGAATCTATCCCTCCAGCATGCTCTATTTATTTTTGTGGTGAGGTTTAGCTCACTAGAGCTCGTGGCTCACAGTGACCTGGATTTCTTTAGGTGGAACATGTTCATCAATTCTGAGTTGGACATGGCTTTGTAAGTCAGCCAGAGATCACCTCTGAGTAAGCGATATGCCACTGAGTACAGCCGGAGTTTTTTCAGTCGGGCTGCATAGGACATATGTTTAAGGCCAGTAATCCTCTTGGTGAGGTACTTTTGTGGTCTTTCCAGCAGTTGGAAGTGTCTTGTGAGGTACATCCTAAATCGAGCATTGTACTCTATGATGGGTCTAATGCGTGACGAGTAGAGGGGCACTATAACCTCTTTATTTCTAGATGCGAACCCTTTAGTAATTAGATGGGCCACATAGAAGGATTTCCTAACTACTTTGGCAATATGATTGTCAAAGGAGAGATTACTATCTACCTGGGTCCCCAGATCTCTTATTACCTCTTCTGTATTAAGGGGGCTGCCACCTATGTGGTAATTCGTGGGTGTTTTGTTTTTCCCAAATGGGATGACTATGCATTTTTTGGCATTTAGCTTGAGGCCATGAGTTTGACACCAGGTGTCCGTCTCAGTAAGGCCCTTTTGGAGGATATCCATGTCAGCTGGAGAGTCAATTATGGCTCCCAGTTTGCAGTCATCGGCAAACTTGGTTAGCCATAGTCCTCCTGTATTTGACTGTACTTCTGAGAAGTATATGCTGAACAGTAGGAGTCCCAGGACTGAGCCTTGCAGGACACCACACCTCAAGACTGGTGGCAACGCACGATGCATCGGAGACCATCCAGGTGCAATTAACCATAGGCAAGACTGCTCTGCAAATTGTAGCATGTTACAGGCCACCCTCACAAACTCAGGAACCTCACATGGCCTTCCTGAAAACACTAGAGGGGATAAATGTATCACCAAACACCATCATACTAGGTGACTTCAATTACCCTAATATAGACTGGGAACACTACTCAAGCCCAAACACCCTAGCCCAAAAGTTCCTGGAATTCATAAACTCAAATGCCATGGAACAACTAGTCACCATCCCACAAGAGGAGATAACATACTTGATCTCATCATCACGAACATGGGAGCACAATGTTCAACACCGAAGTATACCCCTCACTGGTGAGATCAGATCACAAACTAATCTCGCTGGAGGTCCTCATCCCACCCACCTGAAATAAAAAGACCACAGTAAAGAACTTCTCAAAGCCGACTTCACACTTCTAAAGACTAGTGTGGTCTCCTTTAAGGCCCCGAGCGGAAAACAGTACTCAAACCGCTGAATCACTTACAAATGCCTTCTACCAGCACCTGCAGGACTGCATGGATAAGGCAATCCCAAGCAAAACAAAGACTCTTTGTACCAAAGGCAAGCGTCCAGTCTGGTGGACCCCAGCCATAAACAAACTCTACAACAAAAGGAGGAAGCTACTACAAGATAGAGCAAAATCCTTAAAAGGTAAGACACCCTTGATCACTATAAGTAAAAATTAAGAGCTCTCATAAAATCATCCAAAGCAAATTTCGAGAGAAAAATAGCTAAAGACTCAAAAGACAATCATAAGGCCTTCTTTAGCTTTGTTAGAAACCTGGGAGAAAACTCCCAGATATGCTCAGAACTAGTTCAAAATGATGTGAAGATTACTGATCCTACAGACATTGCCAACATACTGGCTGACAGGTTCAGTGCAAACTTCTCCCCTCCCCAAAGGTGCGATAACTATACCAAACGATTGCAGCCCCCAAACATCTCCAGCCAAGTGAGAACTGCTCTCCAAAGCAAAAACACAGCATCCATGGGACCTGATGGTGTCCCCGGCTGTGTGCTCCACGAACTCAATGAGGAATTAAACCCACAGCTAGGACAGCTGTTTAATCAAAGTCTTACCTCTGGATATGTACCCAGGGAGTGGTGCACTGCAACTGTGGTCCCACTTCACAAAGGCGGTGCCTCCACCGACCCTGGAAATTACAGGCCCATTAGCTTGACAAGCCTTATCTGCAAAGCCATGGAGAGGATCATAATGGACCTCATAAATAAAGACATAGGGAATTTGCAGACTTTGGATCCAACCCAGTTTGGCTTTGTCAAAGGCAGATCATGCCTTTTAAACTTGGTTGACTTTTTCGAAACAGTCACCAAAGCCATTGATGAGGGAAAGGCAGTCCATACAGCCTACCTTGATCTGGCTAAGGCCTTCGATACAATACCCCACTCGGGTATCATTGAAAAACTCATCAGCTTAAATGTTAACCCATACATCACAAGATGGGTTGCAAACTGGCTGAGTGACAGAACCCACAGGGTCAGAGTTGCTGGCGCCATGTCAGACTCAAAGCCTGTCACAAGTGGTGTCCCACAGGGCTCAGTCCTGGGCCCACTCTTGTTTGGCATCTACTTTTCAAGTACAAGCAAACACAGGAGGGTTATGGCTGACAAAGTTTGCAGATGACTGCAAACTGGGCCATAGTAGAAAACACATCTGACACAGATATCCTTCAGAAGGGTCTCACAGAAATGGATAACTGGTGCCAGAGCCGGCCTAAAGTTAAATGCCAAAAATGCATAGTCATACCCTTCGGAAAACAAGGTTATCCCTAGCTACCAAATAGGTGGCAATCCACTGAGCACAGAAGAAGTTATCAGGGACCTGGGGACCCAGGTTGATAGTAGTCTGTCATTCGACACCCATGTAGCTAAAGTAGTTAGGAAGACCTTCTACATTGCCCACCTTATCATGAAGGGATTCTCATCTAGATCAAGGGAGGTCATAGTCTCCTTTACTCATCACTCATCAGACCAATGATTGAGTACAATGCCCCATTCGAATGTATCTGACCCGACACTTGCAGCAGCTGGAGAGGCCACAAAAGTTCCTCACCAAAAGGATAAAGGGTCTCAAAAAACTGTCCTATGCTGCCCGACTGAAAGAACTCCAGCTCTATTCAGTCGCTTACCTCTTGCTCAGAGGTGACCTTTGCCTAACATACAAGGCCATGTCAAACCCAGATTTGATGAATATGCTTCACCTCAAAAAATCTAGATCCATCAGAGCCACAAGGGCGGGAGACTTAAACCTTGACACGGCTATTAATAGGACGTGCTGGAGGGATAGATTCATCACCCAAAGACTCCCTATGCTGTGGAACAAAATCCCGGTACATGTGAGGCAGAGCACCTCGCTGGCCTTGTTCAAGAGAAATCTTGACCAATGGATGGGAGATCGCAGATATACCCCAGGGATTACCTCAGTGTCACTGCTCGACAGAGGCACAGCAAAATAATGGGTATAGTTCCCCATACTAAAGGGGTGGCGTAAGCCACAAAACAATGGGCTAGGCTTGTAAATGCCCTCGGGCAGATAGCCTAGTATGAACCTATGAACCTATGAACCTATGAACCACTTGTGACTGGTTTACAGTCAGACCAGGAGCCCGCTATTCTTACCATGTGAGTTCTGTCTGTAAGCCAGTTGATGACGTAGGGGTTTATGTTCAGGCTGGTGAGTTTTTCTGTAATACCTGAGTGGGGAATGGTGTCAAAAGCCTTGGCGAGGTCAAGGTAGGCTGTGTGAACCACCTTCCCCTCATCTATGGCCTTGGTGACTGTCTCGAAGAAGTCAACCAGGTTTAGTAGGCATGATCTGCCCTTAACAAAGCCGAACTGGGTCAGGTTAAGTGTTTGGAGGTTCCCAATGTCTTTGTTAATGAGTTCCATGATGATGTGCTCCATAGCCTTGCAGACCAGGCTAGTCAGGCTTATGGGGTGATAGTTACCAGGGTCAGTTGTGGCCCCTCCTTTGTGGAGAGGAATAACTGTTGCTGTGTGCCATTCTATGGGCATGTAGCCTGTGGAGAGGCTGAGGTTGAACATCGTGTTTAGGTGGGGGTTAGTTTGTTCTGTAGTTCATGCAAGATGCAGCCTGGGACACCATCTGTTCCCACTGATGCTGTGTTTTTGGCTTTTGAAAGGGCTGTTTTCACCTGTGCGTCTGTGATTTTTGGGACACTACATCTTTCCGGTATTGTTGTGGGTCCTTTTGGAGGCGAGAGGGGGGGTGAAGTTTGCACTGAATCTATCTGCCAGGATGTTGGCAATATCAGTAGGTTCAGTATATTTTGTGCTATTTTGTACTAGTTCAGTGCATATCTGCGAGTTGCCACTTAGATTCTTAACATAGCTAAAGAAGGCTTTGTGGTTATCTTTTGAATCCTTGGCTATTTTTCTTTCGAAGTTAGCCTTGGATGATTTCATGAGGGACATTAGTTTCTTACTGATACTGATCAGAGATGTCTTTCCTTCTTGGGATTTGTTTTTTTTCTGAACTAGTTCCCTCCTTCTATTGTATAGCCTGTTTATGGCAGGGGTCTACCAGACTGGTTTCCTTCTCTTAGACGGGTGAGTCTTGGTTTTACTAGGGATGGCACGATCCATGCATCCTTGTGGGTGCTCATAGAGTGCATTTGTAAAGGTTTCTGCATCTTGGGCAGTGTTAACCTTTAGTGTGGGGGCTATGAAACTTACCACCTCTGTCTTAAGTAAGGTGAAGTTTGCTTTAGAAAAGTTTTTTACTGTGGTTTCCTTAGTTGGGGGTGGTGGTGGGGTGTGGACATCCAGAGTGATTAGTTTATGGTTTGATCTAACCAGTGATGGGTTGACCTCCAGTGTGGAACACCTGTCGCCCATGTTGGTGATGACCAGGTCCAATATGTTTTCACCTCTGGTACGGGAGTTTACCAGCTGATCCAGGGTGTTTGAGTTGATGAATTCCAGGAAGCACTGAGCCTGTGAGTTTGTACTCAAGTATTTTTCCCAGCGAATGGTAGGGTAATTGAAATCGCCCAATATCAGGGTGTTCGGTAGGACCTTCATGTTTTCCAGTGTCTCCAGAAAGTTGGAGTGGTGGTCCTGGGTCATGGAGGGTGATTTGTAGCAGGTCATAATTTGCATTGCAGATATGCCCAATGTTAGTTGCACATGGATGATCTCAGAGGTATCATGCTGCGCCACTAACCTGGAGGTGTAGGTATCCTTGATGAATATGGATATACCCCCTCCTTTTGTTTTTCGGTCGGTGTTCTGTGGCCGAAATGTATGGTATGAGTTGTAGCCCGGTAGTGCTAGGGTGCTCTCTGGAGCCTTGAACCAGGTTTCAGTTACTGCACAGATGTCGACGTTCTCCATACTGAGGAGTGCTTCGAGCGCATGCATTTTGAGATTTAAACTCCTGGCGTTGAGTAGCATAACCCTCAGTTTATTGTTAATTGTGCTGTTTACGGAGGTGGGTTTGACCTTTGAGCCTTGCCTAAAAAAGGCACTAAAAAGCCTAGGGGTGACAGGTGTAAGCAATGCGGCTTGTCGAGGATGTCGTCCCAGGCTGACAGACACTAGATCCCCTTTGAATGACACCAGAAGCTTAGCCAATTGTTGAAATTGATCATTTTTTCTTTATACTGAGGTATCATTCTTGGTGAGGGCAGGATGCTACTCAAGGTCAGGGTCATACCTGCCTGGACTGCAAGATTGGAGAGCTCTTCCATGTCTCTTTTCATGTAGTCCAGGGAGGTACTTCTCAGGTCATTCACACCAACATGAATAATGACAGAGTCATATTTGTACTTGTTCTGGAGTGACCTGAGTGCTTGTGTTATGTGGCAGATTCTGGATCCCTACAGGCAGCTAACAGTAACCTTTTGCTTGTCCAGCCTAGTGAGTGGGATGTCAGTGTGCCTGAGTATAGAGTCACTTTGTGTGTTAGGTATGTTATTTTGTCTTAACTCATTCACTCCAATGGAGCTCAGGAAGTTTGCACTGTAACTTCCAATGGGTGCAGCCTAAGTCTTTTGATAGAAACAAATCATGTCCTCACGTTTCAAACAAAAGTTAATATTTCTGGAAGCATAAGGGTTATGAAAGAAGTATAAATGGCAATCTCTTCAGCACAAACTATTTTTATGGTGGTAATATTTTTTAGGTATTAGGTCCTAAACCAAATTTTATAAGTTACAATAAATGCTGTAACTATTACATTTGTAATATTTTGTAAACCACTTACAATATCTCAGCAACCACTCAAGTTACACACATGCTGTCAGTAACATTTTATTCATTAGCTGAGAGCTTTCATATGAGGCTAAGGAGTTCTGTTTACGTCACTTGGTTGTTGAAATATTAAGAAAAAATGTGAAGATTATATCTGTATAAATTAATATCATCAAATCAAGTTAATATCTATTTATCTGCACCAGACAGAGGTCAAATATTAATGTAGTTAGCTTTGCCATTGTCTAAGCTTTAAGATGAAATCTTTTAAAACCTTGTATATAGCATGGTTTTGGAATTATTGATGCAAATCTGAACAAGCAATAGTTGACGCCTAGAGGCATCAGTGGGAGCTAACTGCAGAAGCACCTGGAGGCATCACTCCAATGTAATGAGTTAAGGGCTGTGATTGTGCGGCACACTGATTTTGTGTTTTATGTGTTGTCTGGTTTGTGGCGGGAGGTGCAGGTTGTTTGGGTGTCTGCTTTGGAGGTCTCTGATGCTTTTGCAGGTTTTTATTTAGAGCCTCCGAGTATGATTTTGTGTATTTGTGTATTTTTTGCCAGTGCGGTTTTAGTAGGTCTGTGTGCGGCTGGAGGTGTGGTGCAAGTGTTAACCTTCTCTTCTTGACTGTCTGTTCCAGTCTTGGGTGGAGATAGCTTAGCTTCCAGTTTGGCTGTATAATTGCATCTCTCACATATGTTAGTGTTTTGTGGTAGGAGGAGAGGGTTGTCTGTGTACATGAGGCAGTTGTAACATTGCCTCAGGATACCCAGATTCACCAGCTGGACTGGAGAGTACACCTGAAATTTCCCTTTGGTCATGCCTGAATAGTAGGGTGAGCTGCTTAGTCACTTGGTTGGTGAGGGGGTGAATAAAGAGCCTTGCCCTGCTGGGCAATCAGTGTCAGGGTATATTAGTGCTTGCTATTAGATCTGAGCAAGTGCTGGGCTGTAGGATGCTTTTTGAGTGCTTAGGTTGAGAGTTAGACTAGTTTTAATGGAAAAACTGAATAGGAGACTTAGTGGGGCTGGGAATACTTTAACCGTAGCTAACTGGCACTGCACGGTGCACAAAACCGTGCAAACAGGTTTTTATAGTAGGGAAATGAAAGAGATAGAAATTAGCCCAAAATGGCCAATAAACTACTAACGTCTTCACTGGAACCACTCCTCCAGGGACAGATAGGTTGCTCAAAGCTCCCCTCTCTCACAGGTGATCAGAAAAACTTCCTTCTTTCCAAGTAAGGTATGGGCAACTCAGAAACTAGTATCACAGCCCTGAATTCAGCACTAGCCTCAAAGCTCCCCTCTCTCACAGGTGATCAGAGAAACTTCCTTCTATCCAAGTAAGGTATGGGCAACTCAGAAACTAGTATCACAGCCCTGAATTCAGCACTAGCCTGAAAACTGGACTATACTAGCTTAGAAAGGTGGGAAACAAGTGATTTTTTTTTTTGAAAAGGTAAGGCAAAATCAGAAAAAAATACACGTAAAACAGCTTTAAGCGACTACAAACGATCAGAAAAGGCTATCATACTTTAGTGTGTAGCCTACAACTGTTAAACAAATTATTTAAACAAAAAACAACTTTTTTAAAAGTGCAGGCAGTCAAATAAGTACAATATGTGAAAAAAAAGCTTTTAAATTACAATAAACGCTGGAAAATATGCGTTTAGGCGGAAAACAGTTAAGTACAGCAAGAAAGTACAGAAAACTGATACTTAATCACTCCAAAGTCTCTCTTCTAAGCTAGAAGGCTTGTATCAGTTTAAGGCTTTCTAGTGCTACCCAGTAGGTTAGTTACAGGAAAGATGGGAAACAAGCGCAGATGTGGTCTTTTAAACCAGAAAGTTGAAAGAGATGGATAAACTGTCCAAATGGTCAATAAACTACAATTTCTGGGCCAAGAACCTCTCCTCTCATGGTAGACAGGCTTCCTAGTGCTTATCACTCCCACTGATAAGCTAGAAGGCTTTTCTCCAACACAGAAAGGCTTGGGGGGCTCAGAAGCTTGCTAACAATCCTAGATACAGCAACTCTGTAACCGGACTAGGCTAGTTATAGGAAAGGTGGGAAACAGGCGCAAGTGCGGCTTTCAAACCAGAAAGTTGAAAGAGATGGAAAAAAACTGCTCAAATAGCCAATAGCTACAGTTTCTGGGCCAGGGACCACTCCTCTTGTGGTAGATAGGCAACCTGATGCTTACCACTCCCACTGATAAGCTAGAAGGCTTCCCTCCAACACGGAAAGGCTTGGGGGGCTCAGAAGCTTACAAAGAGTCCTGGATACAGCAAATCTATACCCGGACTAGACTAGTAACAGGAAAGGCAGGAAACAAGCGCAAACACTGACTTTTAAATCAGAAGGTTGAAAGAGATGGAAAAGCTTCCCAAACGGTCAATAAACTATAATTTCTGGGCCAGAAACCACTCCCCCTGTGTTAGATAGGTTACCTAGTGCTTACCACTGCCACTGATAAGCTAGAAGGCTTCTCTCCAACAGAGAAGGGCTTGGGTGCTCAGAAGCTTACCAACAGTCCTGGATACAGCAAATCTGTACCTGGACTACACTAGTTATTGGAAAGGCGGGGACCAAATGCAAAACGGGCTTTTAATCAGAAATTAGAAAGAGATGGAAAAACTGCCCAAACAGCCAATGAACTACAGTTTCAGGGCCAAAACACACTCTTCCCATGGTACATAGGCTACCTAGTGCTTACCACTCCCACTGATAAGCTAGAAGGCTTCCCTCCAACACAGAAAGGCTTGAGTGGCTCAGAAGCTTTTCAATTAAAATCCTCAAAGGTGTTATGCACAGGAATTTTGAAACCTTTAGCTGTCTGTTTATTAAACCCACCTTCATAATTAATCATATCAGAAATCTGTATAATGTAATGGTCAAGGTGCTCACCTGTAGAGGTATAATGTAATTGTTAGGGTGCATGTAAATGTTAAAGTGCTCACCTGTAGAGGTAGTGCCCCCAGGTGTGACAAATCTCATTTCCTACATGAGATCTATGTGACTCAGTGTGGCATGTTTTATCTTTGTGTCTTTATGTACTCAAACTCATTGGTGGTTATTAGTCACATGGTCCAGGAGACCACTTGGAGCTTGGTCTTATTTTTCCCAAATGCTGCAAACAATTATTGGGTTAAGTGACATGCACAGTAGGAAAATGGAGACTAAGAGAACAATCTTGGACTTCTTAAGGTAGCTCAAAGCTTATTGTTAATGACATAGACTTATAGAAACCATACACCTCTTTGCTAATTGTAAGACAGTTTACTGTTAAAGAAATGGTGCATGTTTTTTGAAGGCCATTAACCAAATTTAAAAGAAAGTATAACTCTGTGGTCTTGTGGTCAGGCTTTAGCACTCAAACATGAACAAAACGGTCCTCAAATACTGCTTTTGCACAATCATTTCAATGCCATGATGCACAAATGGCTTACATTTCCCTCTGATTAATAAGCCATGCCATGGAAAAGTGTTGCCTGTCACTGTAAAAGTACAGGATAATTTAATTATCACTCAGATTTTGTGTTGCTATCCAAATCAGGGATGGAGTCATACAGCAATTTGTTAGTGGATTGATGTCTTTTATATGCAGCAATGAAAGTCAGAGCTTCTGGGACAGGAATATGAGTGCTGAGTGACACATATTTCATATGATTTGTAGCATGTTTCCTCACCTTAGAGAAGCGGGCCTGGCACTCAGTCCGCTGGAATTGTGCCTTCAGAGTGGGTGTGGTTACATTAATTACAGACCTGAAAGGCCTAGAAAACTGCTGTGTTTTTGAAATGTCCTTTCTCAAGGGTATTTTCTCTGTTTAATTGATTCATTTTTTTTTCTTTAGGAAGGCTAGTAGTAGGGATTTTTTTCTTGATATGTCCTATTTCACTATATACCCAGAGGCTTCTTTTATTTTATTTTATTTTTACATTTCCATCAGTAGCAAGCACCCACCCTGTTTTTGCATATCTATTTTTGTTGCCTTTATTGCATCTTTTTGATAGCCAGCTTGTTTTTTTTAACTCTCACCTATTACAAAAACAGATTAGAGACATTTTTTTTCATATCTGTCTGTTAACCATTTTAAGTGCATTTTTATGCTCTGATGAAACTGAAACATACAGAAAAAAAAACATTTTTTTGCATTATGGAACTTGTCTCATTTTATGACAGCATTTCAATGTCTTTAACTGTTGAAACTGTAATCTGGCCTAGGCATCCTAAAGGACATAGGAAAGACTAAGAAAACATCTACATACAGACACACAAATACATGCATTCAAACA